>NC_041341.1:31363901-31556401 GCF_004354835.1 Perca flavescens
TTGCAATCTGCTTCCTGTGAGTTACAAGCGTGATGACATTTTCAAATGTCAGCGGGTGTTAAATAAAGTCCTTCTTAGAAGAAAGTCCTTCTTATTCTTGTTAGTGAATCACAGAGGTAATAACCCAATGCATGCATTTACTGCGTATCAAGAAACACCCAACATCATAAAATCTGTCACAATCAGTGGAAATTAAAAGACTGTTGTAGATTAGGTTTTATCTTAAATTAATTGTCAAAGACATTAGACTTAATAAGCCAGAGAAGATCAGTGTGACATTCATTTGACTGCAGTGGAGCTCAAGGCTAACTAATATTCTCACTAACGGCTTCATTTGTTTGCAGCGATCTCAGTCATGTCTGTTATTTATTAAAAAAAAGAAAATACAGCTGTGTCCATAAACTGCATACTGATTGTGTGTATTATCATACTAATCTTCGTAGTGTACTGTTTTTGCAGTAAGTATCCAATAAACTATGACACTTTGCGCTAACAGGCGATGATAATATGTGACTTTGGAGAGACATTGTCATTTAAACTTCACAGCAAGAAAGAAAAATGTCTTTCTCAAGATATAACAGTTAAGTTTCTTTTTTATTTTGTTTTCTGAGATCTTCCTGTAAGTCAACACAAAGGTTAAACTGACAGTACAACCTAATGTAAAATGATTTTTTTTACTATACACCCATCGTACAGTGTCTTGTGGTGGTTCTTACGCGCTGTACCAACATACGCTGCGTTTGGCATAGTGCAATAAATTGAGCGACAGAGTTCTTCCACGCTGGCGAGGAGGTGTTATTTTTGGGCTACTAACGTTTCCTCTTCAATCTCCATAATTTCGGCGTCTCCCTGAGCCACACTCACGTTCTTGCTTTTCTGTCTCTTCTGTCCTTTTGCGCCACACGCTCGCTTCGCAGTTCGCACTCACTCGTTCTGTCCTTTCGCTTCTCACTTCTTTCCCTGTCTCTATCTCCTTCTTCACTCACGCTGTCCAAGTGGGCATGTGTGACAGGGCTACTGGCCAATGAAATATGTGGGCTCTAAATTGATCACAACACACAGCCACCAGCGCATCTCTTTACAAGATAAACGGAATGTTGCCTACTTTTTGGGACATTGTATTAATATTGCACAACGTGATATTGCAAAAACAATATTGAGTCGATATATCGTGCACCCCTAATAACGTTTATCAGTGTTTTAAGCCCCCAGCGGCACTAGGATTAGGCAATGGTTAGGGTTAAGGTTAGGGTTAGGGTTAGGGTTAACCCTTGTGTTATCTTCCTGTCGACTGTGCAAATTTTTATTTTTCTGGGTCAAAATTTACTTCAACGTTGTGGTCGTCACTTTCGACACTTATGTCGCTTTTCCCCAAAGTTTTGTCACTTCTTACCGATGTTTTTGTCACATTTTTCCTGCGCTTTTTTTTTTACGTTATTTTGTTGTTTTTCTCCCACGTTTCTGAAGCTATAAAATTGAATAAAACACCAAAATTCAGTGAAAGTACTGAGCTGATTTTTTACTTTACTTGTGAAGAGTAATGGTTGTATGGAACTATCCACGTTATTATTTGACAATTTGGTTGAAAGAAACCCAAATTTCTGATATAGAAACGTTTTGAAAATGGGTCAATTTGGGGTTAGGGTTAGGTGTCATGAAGTCAGCGGTCGCAGCACTGCCTGGAAGGAGATGTTGGGGGCTTAAAACACCATTGAGTCCCTAATTACCGCCACTAATCGTTTGTCAACAGGAATGTGTGAAGCATATCCCGCGTCACAATCAAGGACAGACTTGTCAAAAAAACACCTTTTCAGTGTGAACTCACTACAGTACAACAGTAGCCAAAATCTTCCTAGAATTAGCACGTAGTAAGGACTTTAGACAGTTTATTTCTTTCCACTCTAGTGTTGACATTGGCCACTGAGCTGAAGTCATCACCGAGCACAGTAAAAATGGATACACACATGGAAGTGTGTTCAGTTTAGATAAAGCCAAACACTGCTAGGTGTTATGCCGTGCTGCAAACATTACCTGCTTTTTTTGTTCAACCGAGAACTAATAAAATCTGCTGTAAAAACTGCCCTTTGAATGCCATGGAACAAATGCTTTTAAAAAAGTTTTATAGCTCTGTTTAATGCAGTGTCGTTTGCTTTATGATCAAAAAGCAGCAGGTTTCTTACTCTTGAGTAAGACTGTACACTCAGACCAGCTTTAACATCCAACAGTCACCTTCATATTTCTGTCCAAGCTATTTTATTTGATGTCACCTTTGGATCAGCTGGAGCCTGAAATTCCACACCTCCAGGTTTTGTCTTTACAGTGCAGAGTTGTTTGTGTGGAGACCGTCGACGGGACATAAAATGGAGGCACCTACTGCATACGGCGATGCCTGCAGGATGCAAAGTCATGCCTGATCCTCTTGTCTGACTGCATTATGCATCCCGTGGCATACAATAAGAAGGTGAAGGTTATTCAATGCCAGTGGGAGAAAGCACTTAGTCACACCACAGAATAACACCCCATCTAAATACATTGATCAATGAGTCATTGCTTTCATGCGAGGGCATATTTCACGTTGAACAGACAAGCTTATTTATTAAAGGTGTGTCGTTTTCTTGCTATATGACAGATACAACGCATTCCTGTTAACGGGTTCGTATAATATCGTATGAAAACGTACAAAAACGTATGCACACCAATTCATTATGATAACCCACGTAATTAGGCGACCGATGGGGGGGGGGCACATGACAACCGGTCAACTTCAACGGTCTTTACAGTTAAAGTCGGCTGTGTTTTAGCCGAGAAAAGGTTACTGTCAGGTCACCGTGAGGTGCCGGTTGTTTCAGAGGCCGTTGCATTTGAGTTTGGCCGACAAAAACTAAGCGTCATGTGGTGACGAGTTGAGTTTAGGTGCCAAAACAACTAGTTGAGATTAGAAAAAAAGATCGTAGTTTGGGTTAAGGCCCCCTTAAGTATTACTCCCGGGTCACGAACACCGGTTTCCTGGGTGAAAGTCTTGTGTTTTCCCCGGGACACATGGACTAGAGCAGTCTTATACAGTAGCAGTCAATGCGGTGCAAATGGCAATAAATACGTGGAATAATAAAGAATTACAGTGCATTACTTTTCGGTCACAGCGGTTACCTAAGAAAGAAAGTTGTTCTTCTGTCTTTCTCTAGGTTTTTTTTTGTGTCATCACGCATATAACAGCACCGTTCCACTCAACCTGAAGTGCTTTTGAACCAAACCAGCACAGAACAACTCATCTTGCTGTTGATAGATTCAACTCCCAGGGGTGAAAGATCTAATTGTTGCTGCTTGGATTGCTTTTCAAGAGCAGCAGTGCTATAATATATTACCGACATCTCACAAAAGCTAAGTGCAGCACGATGAGTGACACAATGTATCCCCGATTCCGAAGACTGCACTTAGCAGGTATCACCATGCTCTTACCAACATTTGATTAGGTACGATGCAGCAAAGGGCTCAAACAACATGTGTACCCTATACTGTCAGTCATCCTCAGGTGCTTTTACATTTATAGTTTTAAAACATCAAAATGTTAATGTGGTGTGTAATCGAGGACCTCTCTTTTCTGTGTGTGTATCCATTAACATGAGCCATGCACACAAGGAGAAAACTTGCCAGCGGCCACATAACATGCTTGAACTTAATTGAGGCATTCAGTTGTGTTCTGCATGAAGGTGAAGAGTAGCACTATAGCAATGATGATATTTGGGTCATGTTTTCCATTTGGCAAAAAAGGAACATGTCTTGTGTTTGTATGTTCATATATATATATATATATATATATATATATATATATATATATATATATATATATATATATGCCTCCTTTACAATCAAATGATCTTTCACTGAATCAATTGGTGCAAAATAGCTGCTGCTGAAAAGGCAGTTGTCTGACTAACTCACATCAGCGTTTTATGACAATGTTTGATGTAACAAATGAAGACACTACATACATATCACCACCTTAAAGCATCACTTTGTAACTTTTCCCGCTCCGGTCCCCCTACAGGTTGGAAGCGGAATTGTCCATTACATTACATTATGCAAGTTTGCCATATCGGGTAGCGGATCTGTAGTTCGAATGAACTGGACAATGTAATGTAATGGGCAATTCCTTTTCCAACCTGTAGGGGGATCGAAGCGGGAAAAGTGACCTAGTGTTGCTTTAATTGTAACTGATGATGCTTTAACTGATAATCCTCAAATAAAAACTGGGGCCTTTATTTACCTGAACTGCAGAAGGTACCAGGCTTTTATTTGAAGGAGGCTTTCGTTAGAGGCAGGCCTTTTATTTCTAATTCCATCTGTTTCATAAGTATACTTGTTTTAAATGAAAAGCCATAGCGTTCCCGTGGACAGAGATCATTATTTTTTTAAGAAAAATTTGCAAAAATGTGACCATACAACAACAGCCAGACAAAGCAATTTGGGTCAGAATGAATCAAACACCACCACTGTGTCAGTTTGAAACCTGTAAATGTACCGGGTATTTATTTCAAATACAGGTACTACGGTAGTTGCTGGTTTGCAGCACACCAGTATCTGATTAATGTTACAGACAGTAGCTCTATTTGTTTCTAGCTCCAGGCTAACTTGTTTCCTCCCACCTCCACCTTTCACCCGAGTTTTCCTCCGCATACTTTAAAACTCTTGCCGTTCTGTTGTTGAAAAGTCCGTCACTAGCACCAGAGCCCGTCATTCTCTGCTAGCACTAAATGAGACCCGTGTTACATCCAGTGTAGCTACATTGGATGTACTGCTATCTATTGTTACCTGTATGTTACTACAAACTACACTTGGCTGACTAACACATACAGCCGCATTGACTAACTCCAGATTTCCACTGGATGCATAACGGCTGCGGACCGGCTCCGCTGCGTGTCTGCTGCGTGCTCCGTCGTCCGTCAATACCAAGGGGGTAAGCTTCGCTTCAGAACTCGAACCTCCGATGGCGCCATTTTGTTGCTACAAAAGGTATCACCTCCTGTTAGCATTCCGCTGACCGCCATTTTTTTTTACGTCACTTGACTGCGAATAACTTTACATCTGAAGTGTTTAAAGACTCTATTTGTCCGTTGTTTATTTCTAAAGAAACACGACAATGTATAAAAGGCTCCATTACCTTGTACCTCACGTTATGGCTCCGTAGCAGACGTTTTTGTAAAAATAGGCTAACGATTGTGTCATAACCAAGTGACTTACTGTCGCACAGTTGAGGAATTACCGTATAGTACAGGAGAAGCTCGCAGGCAGTTTAGACTTACATTAGCTGTTTAGGTTTAATTACTAATGTTAACTAGCATGTTAGTTAGCAATAATTAGCCTGTGCTTATGTTATCTCCTTACATATACCTACACTCTCCGTTTCTATAAGATTGGGAATGATTGAGATATCTCTTGGCAAAGCTAACAGAAGACTTACAACTTTCAGACACGTTGCTCATGTCACATTTACGTTGTCAGTTGGAGGCTGCGCAGTAAAGCAAGAAATCACCGGAAAAGTGTTTCTAACAGCCTTCACTGGTCTCCGTCCAGAGCAACGGGGTCTATTGGTCCATTATATATATGTCAATGGTCAATACCCACCAGGTCCGGATTTGTTGCGGCGCGGCTGCGGCCATGACTGACAGCTGTAGTCTCGCGAATTCACGTAGAATAGAACCACAAAACCAACAACAGTTAGTTTCCATCCAGAGGAGTAGAGGGGAAACCACTCTGTGCTGTGTTTTCAAGGTGTAGTGCAGGGAAATATGATCCGCCGTGAGCGCGGTGTATTTTATTTTAAAAATTAACCAGATGTTCTATTTTGCTTCTGTGCTCGACTTCCTGTCCCGCACTATCTGCCGTGTATTGAAAAAAAACATGAATATATTGTTGAATCTGTTAAATTAATTGGTAGAAAGGTATATGGTATGTATGTGAGAGGATGTACATGTACAGTATTATGAACTCAACACCTGGGAACGCTGCCATAGCTCCTCCCCTCATCCATCCAGAATTTAGAGGGGGAAAAAACTTTTAGCTACTTTTGTCTTTTCACTAATTGAACTATAAAAACAAAACCAAAATCAGGATATTTTACAGCAATTCTTTATCGAATGCACACCCTTTCCTGCATACAGGCAGCACAAACAGACTCAGATACTGACAAACATGCACACACTACAGTTGTGGAACCTATGTAACCCTCCATGTTGCCTGAGGTCCGGTACACGTTTTGTCTTGTTTATGGTTGATGATTATTTTCCAATAAACTTCTATCTAATCTAATTGCATAATAAAATATTATATTGACAGTAATAAAGGGATTACCACCTGTTTGTGTAATGTGGCTGCATGTTGATGTGGACACTGCAGATTCCTGTCACCTTAGGTTTTAGACGTCAGAACATCGGCTTGTACAGTGCTTTTACATTTTGGAAATTAAGCTGTTTTTTGTTCAAAGCAATTGAACCTTCTCTAATTTCGGGAGCTGCAACATTTATTTGTGCTCAAACTGCAGACTCTAGCTACTGTACAATCACTTGATATGTTCTCCGCTAAACGTTAACTCTCCTCTGCTCCGATTGCTCTCTCTCTCGTCCGCCCACACTGCATCTTCCTTCACTTACTCTCTCTTTTCAGCAGCATCCCCAGACCAAACTCAAACTGTCCCTCCGATGCGAAGCTGGCGTGAATATCCGAGACTTTTATTAAAAACTGTTGCAAATTTGCATCGCTGCCGGTGTGAATAGTTTTGATGCGATATATTCGCAGAGATGGAGAGTGTAAGGAGATAACATGGGCACAGGGTAATTATTGATCACTAAAATGCTATTTAACATTAGTGATTAATCCTAAACAGCTCATGTAAGTCAAAACTGCCTGCAAGCTTATTCTGTACTATACGGTAATTCCTCTACTATGTGACACAATCGTTAGCCTATTTTTACAAAAGCGTCAGCTGCGGAGCCATAACGTGAGGTACAAGGTAATGGAGCCTTTTATACATTGTCGTGTTTCTTTAGAAATAAACAATGGACAAATAGAGAGTTTAAACGCTTCAGATGTAAAGTTATTCGCTGTCAAGTGGCGCCAAAATGAATGCTAGTCAGTGGAATGCTAACGGGAGGTGATTGCCAGGTAGCAACAAAATGGCGCCATAGGAGGTTCGAGTTCTGAAGCGAAGCTTACCCCCTTGGTTGTAAACTGCATATGTGCCACACTAGAATTCAAAGCTTGACATGCATAGCAACAGTAACTAAGCTAGGTGAGGATTAGCAAATAGCTAATCTACAGTGAGGGAGTAAACATATTATTGTCAAATTCTACTGGGCAAATGGCTGTTGATGGACACAAAGTGGCAGTGGTTGGCATCATTATAGAAATGTTACAAACTTTAACAAAAGCCAGACTTTTTCATACCTTCCATGAAAAAAACAAACACACATTTTGTGTTCTTATGGCCAATAGAGTCATCCATTTGAAGCTCCCCCTCTATATTCTTTAAAAGTAGAATGATATACTTGAAGCCTACCTTCAAAGAAAAATACAAACAGAAAGTGTAACACACAATCATACTCAGTGAGTGTAGTCTCATTTGTTCTGAGTTCAGCTGTAAAGTCTTGGGATGGGCTGTTACTCACCCTCAGCCCTTTGACCACTGGCCTCAGGGCACGGCTCTGATAAACACTGACAGCAGCTCTCTACTCTGGCACAGTTGATGAACCCTTGGTTGGTTTCTTCACCCAAGCACACACATACAGCACTGCTCTGACCAAGTGTTGCAATCTGACATCACTTTTAATTAACCACGAGGTCATTCTCTTTGTCCGGACGACTGAATTGCCCAATTTCCTCAAGGCCGCACACATCCAGCATCTGTTATGAGGTGTTTTGTTACATTAGGAGTTTGGGATTTGACATTATGATAAAATTAAAAAAAATCCATTTTCAGATTGAGACATGAGAATTGGGGAATCCAATAGTTTGACTCTGTTATTAGTTGTAATCAATTAATTAAACTTCAATCTATCATTAATTTAGTATCTGTAACCTATAAATAATACAATACTGGCTGCCTCTCTTAAATATGCCCATATTTTTCATTAACCAGATGCCTCTAGGAAAACTCTTCAGAATTAATGTGCTGGCAAGGCTCCATTTTATCCACATACCAACAAAATGACTTTGTAATAGGATTTTATGCCCAAGGTGGCAATAAAGTCTAATGAGGAACAACAGTCCTTGAAAACAAAAGTGATCATTTGCTAACAACAACATAACAATGCAAAGCTATAATACATCATTGTCCTGGGTGCTGTGACTATGAAAAATATTCCTTTTGTATTCCTTTGTATGAATGATGTTGGGGTCCGTGCTCACTGTTACCGTTAACTTCAAGTTACAATTTGTTCACCAAATACCAATGTGGGTCATTGGATGGCAATGCACTTTGTTTTGTTTATTATATTTATTTAGTTTTGTTTAATATATTTTCTGCATGTAATATGTGTTTAAATAGGTAATATGTATATAACATACAGAAATGAATAATAATAATACATTTCACAAGATTAATAAGATTCTGGGGTGGCCTCTAGCCTCTAGCGTTCGCCCCATGTTGGCTGAGTCCTGCAGCGGCACAGGGTTCAAATCCGACCTGCTGCGTGTCATTCCCCATCTCTCTTCCCCTTTCAAGTCTATCCACTGTCACTTCATAATAAAGGGAAAAAGCCCCAAAAAATAATCTTAAAAAGATTGATAAGATTCTGAGAGACCTAAGAACACAATCTAAATAAAACAGAATGTAAAAAGGGTAGGTGTAATAAGCAAATGAACACACCTTTTCGGTCAGTATTGATTATAAATGAGTTAAGATGACACTGTATGAATGAAGGTGAAACTTTGTTTTATTGTTTTGTTTTTACCATTTATGTTGTGTATTTAATGTTATGTGTCTATGTGATCGAAATAAACTAAAAGGCAAAACAGCTTGTGTAGTGTAGTCCTAAGTCCTAGTCCTAAGTGTCAGCCAAAGGGTCGGACTCACCTGAGACGACACACATTTCCTCACATGCGTCCAAGGTCTCGAAATTATTGGCGTTACCCCCGCAGCCTCCGTATTCAAACAGCTCACAGTGTCCCGTGTCAACATTGAAGAAGTATCGGTCCTTAATGGCCTTGCAAGGCCCTGGCTCATCCTTCAGGGCGCACAGCTCATTGAAGATGAATAGCTCAGGTTGGACTCCATCTGTTGAGGTGGCATAGGAAGACAACTTTTAGGATTTGTGTTTTGTGTGTGTGTGTGTGTGGGGGGGATTTAAGTCACAGGATCAAACTCTAACCTCTCGCTTTGAGATAAGGGAAAGTTGGATGACAGTATAATTTCCGAAAGAAACAGTAAGCTCTGTTTTGAGAGATACTCTGTGTGAAGGATTTGTAAAAGGCAAAGTACTGTGAGTTGTGTTACCTGACTGAACATTCAAACTGAATAATTGACAATATCAGGGCTGCACAATATATCGTTTGTGAATCGTTTCATCAGGGTTTCTTTTTGCGTTAGTTGAAAGAAAATATGAGTAGAAAACTGCACTTTTAAATGTATAGTATCGGTCATTCTTTTTTGTAGTGCTCGGTCAAGTAGTTTAATAAAAGAGTGTCAGGAATGTTTTTGTTTCATTTGCAAGCAAGTTGTTGTATTTCAACACGGTGTCACGCCAGGTTGTGAAATAGTCACGTTATTTTGATTTATTAATTTGTGTACAGGTCATGATTTTGACGTTTATTTTGTGTACACGCCACAAATTTTGAACGTGTACAGGTCACAATTTTCGAACCTGCTCCGGGGGACGCAACAACGGGGAAATGAGGCGCAACACTCCAGCTACAACAACAGGACGGGCTGCCACAACAGGGGCGCCCGGGTGCAGGGGCACACAACAACGAGGAAATGAAACGCCACAACGGGGTGGTTGTGGTTAGGAAAAGAATAACGAGGAAATTAACTGCAACACGCGGGACGCGATCCCCGGTCTCCGGGGTGAAAGTCCTGTGTTGTTTGACCCGTCCGCCACCCCGACCAACCTCCCTGCGCGGACTTTCGCCTTATCAATACTACTCGCTACCGTCATTGTTCTGTGATCACAAAATATGCTTCCCATTGAAATACATTGCTTTAAAATTCATAATCTGCACACGGAAAAAAAACATTATCATGTCCTGTCCACGACTTAATAGAATCAATAACGTGACCATATCACGAACTGCCATGAGACCGGGCTGTGTATTTTAGCAGAATACTGAAAGCAGCAGAAAGGCAGAACTGAGTGCACTTTAATATCCATCCATCTTCGTCCGCTTATCCGGTGTCGGGTCGCGGGGGGAGCAGCTCCAGCAGGGGACCCCAAACTTCCCTTTCCCGAGCAACATTAACCAGCTCCGACTGGGGGATCCCGAGGCGTTCCCAGGCCAGGTTGGAGAAATAATCCCTCCACCTAGTCCTGGGTCTTCCCCGAGGCCTCCTCCCAGCTGGACGTGCCTGGAACACCTCCCTAGGGAGGCGCCCAGGGGGCATCCTTACCAGATGCCCGAACCACCTCAACTGACTCCTTTCGACGCAAAGGAGCAGCGGCTCTACTCCGAGCTCCTCACGGATGACTGAGCTTCTCACCCTATCTCTAAGGGAGACGCCAGCCACCCTCCTGAGGAAACCCATTTTGGCCGCTTGTACCCTGGATCTCGTTCTTTCGGTCATGACCCAGCCTTCATGACCATAGGTGAGGGTAGGAACGAAAACTGACCGGTAGATCCAGAGCTTTGCCTTCTGGCTCAGCTCTCTTTTCGTCACAACGGTGCGATAGATTGAATGCAATACCGCACCCGCTGCGCCGATTCTCCGACCAATCTCCCACTCCATTGTCCCCTCACTCGCGAACAAAACCCCAAGGTACTTGAACTCCTTCACTTGGGGTAAGGACTCATTCCCTACCTGAGAGAAGGCATTCCATCGGTTTCCTGCTGAGAACCATGGCCTCAGATTTAGAGGTGCTGATCCTCATCCCAACCGCTTCACACTCGGTTGCGAACCGATCCAGTGAGTGCTGAAGGTCGCAGGCCGATGATGCCATCAGGACCACATCATCTGCAAAGAGCAGCGATAAGATCCCCAGCCCACCAAACTGCAACCCCTCCCCACCCCGACTACGCCTCGATATCCTGTCCGTAAATATTACAAACAGGATTGGTGACAAAGCGCAGCCCTGGCGGAGGCCAACCCTCACCTGAAACGAGTCTGACTTACTACCGAGAACCCGGACACAGCTCTCACTTTGGTCATACAGAGAGATTGGATGGCCCTGAGTAGAGACCCCTCACCCCATACTCCCCCAGCACCTCCCACAGTATCTCCCGGGGACCCGGTCATACGCCTTCTCCAAATCCACAAAAACATTTAGACCGGTTGGGCATACTCCCAGGCTCCCTCCAGGATCCTTGCGAGAGTGAAGAGCTGGTCCGTTGTTCCACGACCAGGACGGAATCCGCATTGTTCCTCCTCAACCCAAGGTTTGACTATCGGCCGAACCCTCCTTTCCAGCACCTTGGAGTAGACTTTACCAGGGAGGCTGAGAAGTGTGATACCCTGTAATTGGCACACACCCTCTGGTCCCCTTTTTTAAAAGGGGACCACCACCCCAGTCTGCCACTCCTTTGGCACCGTCCCAGACTTCCACGCAATGTTGAAGAGGCGTGTCAACCAGGACAGCCCCTCCACACCCAGAGCCTTGAGCATTTCTGGACGGATCTCATCAATCCCCGGGCTTTGCCACTGTGGAGTTGTTTGACTACATCAGTGACTTCCGCCTGGGAAATCGACGACAATCCCCGTTATCCTCCAGCTCTGCCTCTAACATAGAGGGGCGTATTAGTCGGATTCAGGAGTTCCTCAAAGTGCTCCTTCCACCGCCCTATTACCTCCTCAGTTGAGGTCAACAGTGTCCCATCCTTACTGTACACAGCTTGGATGGTTCCCCGCCCCCCTCCTGAGGTGGCGAACAGTTTTCCAGAAGCACTTTGGTGCCGACCGAAAGTCCTTCTCCATGTCTTCTCCAAACTTCTCCCACACCCGCTGCTTTGCCTCTTTCACGGCAGAGGCTGCAGCCCTTCGGCCCTTCGGGTACCCTGCAACTGCCTCCGAGTCCTCCGGGATAACATATCCCGGAAAGACTCCTTCTTCAGTCGGACGGCTTCCCTGACCACCGGTGTCCACCACGGTGTTCGTGGGGTTACCGCCCCTCGAGGCACCTAAGACCCTAAGACCACAGCTCCTCGCCGCAGCTTCAGCAATGGAAACTTTGAACATTGTCCACTCGGGTTCAATGCCCCCAGCCTCCACAGGGATGCACGAAAAAGCTCCGCCCGGAGGTGTGAGTTGAAAGTCTGTCGGACAGGGCCTCCTCCAGACGTTCCCAATTTACCCGCACTACACGTTTGGGCTTACCAGGTCTGTCCAGAGTCTTCCCCACCCCTGACCCAACTCACCACCAGATGGTGATCGGTTGACAGCTCTGCCCCTCTCTTTACCCGAGTGTCCAAAACATACAGCCTCAGATCAGATGAAACAATTATGAAATCGATCATTGACCTTGGCCTAGGGTGCTCTGGTACCAGGTACACTTATGAGCATCCCTATGTTCGAACATGGTGTTCGTTATAGACAATCCATGACTAGCACAGAAGTCCAACAACAAACAACCACTCTGGTTTAGATCAGGGAGGCCGTTCCTCCCAATCACGCCTCTCAGGTGTCTCCATCATTGCCCACTGGAGCCCCATGAACAATGGAGTCCCCCACTGGAGCCCAATGCAGGACTCCAGTCAAGGTCTCCAAGAAGGCCGAATACTCCGAACTCCTGTTTGGTGCATATGCACAAACAACAGTCAGAGTTTTCCCCCCCACAACCCGCAGGCGTAGGGAGGCGACCCTCTCGTCCACCGGGGTAAACTCCAACACAGCGGCGCCAGCCGGGGCTTGTGAGTATCCCCACACCCGCCCGGCGCCTCACACCCTGGGCAACTCCGGAGAAGAAAAGAGTCCAACCCCTATCCAGGAGTATGGTTCCAGAACCAAGACTGTGCGTAGAGGTAAGCCCCACCAGATCTAACCGGTAGCGCTCCACCTCCCGCACCAGTTCCGGCTCCTTCCCCACAGAGAGGTGACGTTCCACGTCCCCAGAGCCAGCGTCTGCCGCCCGGGTCTGGTCCGTCGAGGCCCCTGACCTTCACTGCCACCCATGTGGCATCGCACCCGACCCCAACGGTTCCTCCCACAGGTGGTGGGCCCATGGGCTGGAGAGAAACCCGGCCACCCCGGCGGGCTCGCCGGCAAACCCGCCACCAGGCCCGCCGTCCCGGGCCTGGCTCCAGACGGGGGCCCCGGGCTTCCTCCGAGCAGGGTCACTCCATCTCTACCTTGCTTATTCATTGGGGTTTTTGAACCATTCTTTGTCTGGCCCCTCACCTGAGACCACTTTGCCTTGGGAGACCCTACCAGGAGCACAAAGCTCCAGACAACACAGCCCTCAGGTTCACAGAGACACACAAACCTCTCCACCACGATAAGGTGATGGTGCACTTTAATATCTCTTTATTTATTGCAGGTAATATCATTATTGCCATACTCAACAATGTTATCCCATATTTTCCTCGTATCGTGCAGCCCTAAACAATATGCAATGTTGTGAAGTCACTCACAGTCACCGTTTTTTTGTACTTGGAACCATCTGGGATCACCTAAATCCCTCTAATACATTAAAGCAAATCCAGGCAGGTGGCAGCCGGCAGAAGAACAGTTAAGTGAAAGCAGAGGGAATTTCACAGAATGCCGCAGCACACTAACCTGACTCCGCCAGCAGCACACAGCAACAGTTTGCACTACAGCAGATCAAGCAGTATACTGCACAGCTTGACAGACTGGATAATCACAGTGTTTTAAATAACATGCCTTGTTGTGGGGACCATGTTTGATCAGTGGATGTAAAGCATTGGTTCCCATACTGGGCTACGTGTACCCCAAGGGGTATGCGAAAAACCCAAAAGACCATATAAGATAGTGGGGGGAATCACAAGAGGCCCCACGTCATTATCACGATACTTACGTCACAATAAGATTATTTTTGAATTTTAAAACAGATTGAAATATTCTGCGCCATATTGCAATTTGTTAAATTTTTTCCAGCCTTTAAATTATGTCCCCAAAGGCAAACTTTGTCAAAATCTGCTTTATCTAAAAAACTCAACTGCACCATCAAGTGGACCGAAAATTCTATTTTATTATTTTAGTACCAAAAAGTTAAATTCCTTTGTGCAATTTATATAATAAAAGAGCAATACTTGGCATCCATGTATCAATACAGTATTGCCATGGAAAGTATACTTGGTTTTTCCCACCACTAATATAAGAGTGCAGGGGTATGTATGTAGCTGAAGGGGTACGAGACTGTGAACATTTTGGGATACAACGATTTAGAGGACTATTCTGCTGGACAAAGTCAGAGGTCCCATTTTAATTGTCAACTGTGTCGACACACTTCTCTTCTGTCATTATCATTAATAAAAGCTGGCCTATTCACATCCTGAAAAGTGGTAGCATGAGGCCCAGTGAGCTCTGCCAACCTCCGTTGCGAATGTTAAATCACTATCTCCGTGTGCTGTTGGGAAATTGCTTTCTCTGGTCTCATCCCTGCTGTTTTGGGGTCAGGTCTCTGTTACTCTGCAGTTACTTCAAACCCCTCTGAGAAGAGAGGGATCTCTGTCCAAAAGGATTTGTAGAAGGGCAAGGGCTGAGTGACTGTTTAAAAATGTCCTTCTGCATTGTGCATGTTAATATTCAATAACCTTGTTACGTGATCTTACATTGAATGTTTTGTCTTTCACTGACTTCTTCACAATCAAATCATATTAAGGCATTTTCACACCTATAGTTTGTTTGCTTTGTCCGAATTAGTTGATGAGTTTGTAAACTAAAAGACCAAAATGCGTCATTACAAATCACGCAAGAACGTTCACCACCTCTTATTGGTCGGATGTGTCTGGGGTGGGAGCAAGAAAGTAAAGACAGGAAGAAGGTCCTGTTTGGATTATTACATATTTCTTGCATCACCATGGTCAAACCAGCTCATTTCATTCAAATAATCAGACATTGTTTGGCGAGTGATGTTACCACGTCTGCTCTGGTCACAGAGACTCTGTCACTGTCTCCAACTTTAGCGGCGGCTGGTTTGACCACGGAGATGCGAGTGACGGACAGCAAGCTTGACTGCAGTCTATTTCTGAGAGAAATATTGAAGCTGCTACAGTTTGTATGTTCTCCTGACTACAGAAGCCATTAGCTCAGACTTGCGAAGTAGTTGGTGTGGTTCGAGGTCGGATCATGTTCTCACCACAAACGACCGCTCCAGAGTTTGATAGAAACCAAACAGGCCTACCGAGACCTGCTTGATGGTTCGGTACGCTTGTTTGGTCCGCTTTTGGTGCAGACCCGAGTGGGATTGCCACGTTCTCACCTGCCCAAACAAACTCAAGTGTGATTCAACCAAATTAAAAGAGGCAGGTTTGAAAGCGCCCTGAAATTGAAGGTAATGAGCTTGAATATGAATGTGTTCAGGGTTTTAGCTAGTGGTGGGGCTATATGGATTGCAACGTTGGTCTGCCAGTCAATCGATTCACCACTTTAGCCCAGACTGAAATCTCTCAACAACCACTGCCATTGGATTTTGGGCATACATTCATGGTCCCCAGAGGATGAAGCCTTCAGACTTTTTGGCTCCCCTCACTTTTCCTCTTGCTCTGTTGTATGGTTTTGAATGCAATGTCTCAACAGCTATTCACATTCATGTCCCCGACAAGATGAACTGTTATAACTTCCACAAACTTTTTGTCTAGCACCATCATCAGGTGAAAACAAATAAATTAGTATTTATTTAGTAGTACTAAAAAATATCAATGATCTTCCCATTAGCCTCAGCTGTACTTTGCATAGCCCCACCAATGCTTGATATTTAAAGCAGATACTGATATAACAAATTTGGCAGTTAGCTAATGATATATTGGCCTGATATTTTTTGTAACAAAACACATAACAAACACAAACAATCTTGATTCACATCCCTTAGATTTTTTTTATTGTGGCTAGGATTCACACTGAGTGGGTTTTTTGACAGTTAGAACTTGTCAGTGCTCTCTGGTGGATATGTACTGTAATGACTGTTTCGAAATGAGCTCAAAAGCAGTTTGTCATTTCTGAAGTGCAATTCCTTGTTGCTTCTCGGCCGATAATAAACTAATATTGGCTAGCATGCTAACACGCTAGGTGGACACTAAGATGGTAAACACGGTAAAAATAATACCTGCTAAACACTGTCATTGTTAGCATGTTAGCTATACAGGGTTTTTCCTGCATTGAGGACATTTTGGCGCCCTCTCCCCAAAGAGGTTATAGCAAGCCCCAAAGGAAAATCACCAGCACCAAAATGACAAGAATTGAGAATAAAAATAGCAATTCAAATGTGTTTAATAGCAATTTACCAAACAATCATTGAACAAGCAGAACATAAACTTAAATATGAGAGCTAATCTCAATCTTTTCTCCAGAGTCGACTCTCCTGGTGATTTATTTAAATATTAATATTGTTTTATTTAACGAGTTTTGGAAATTGGGGTTTACTTTACTTAAAACATAACATACATTTTTGTTTAGCATAATATAAATTTCTGTTTATCAAATTGTCTGAACTAACAGACAAGTGAGGCCCCGGAAAAGGCCAATTCTGAGCAAGGAAAAACCCCGATATACTGTCGTTAGCATTTAGCTCAAAGCACCACTAGTATTGTTCCCCAAGTAAAAAAAAAAAAAGGTTTTGTGCTTTTGATAAACACTAAACTAGGGCTGTGCAATTAATCGAATTTTGATCGCAATTTCAATTTTGGCTCTTTAATGATCACAAAAAAATGTACTTGAGTAAGTTCCCCGTGCATTGGCTGGATTTTGGACCTTATCCTTCAGTTTGTATTGGAAATTTCACTTACTTGGTTACACTGTTGATTTGTTTAACTGTTTCACTGTTTAAGTTAAATAAATGCAACATCTTTCCAAAAGTCAATGAGTAATCGGGTTAAATAATCTCAATTTCAAGATTGACCAAAATAATTGGAATAATAATTTGTTCTATAATCCAGCAGCCCAACACTGACATGTGTTGGGTTTGGTTTTATGGCTAGTTTAATCATCATCCAATTTAATTTCTTTCTCTGGTGTGACTGGAAAGTTGGAAAACAAACATTACATTCTCTTTCCAGGAAGGTTCAAAGTTCTATCCAAACACATCATCTAATGGAAACCACCCTGCACTGTCCTATTGGCACAGCAGTCAACAAACAGTCCCCCTGCCAGGCGAGGTAATGAGGCAGCAGCTCACCACTACAACCTGCCTTCACCTCTCCAATTCTGATTTGTAACCAGGGATTGGGGGCACCAATCAAATACTCCCACTCTCCTTCCCTCCACCTGACCTATGGTATTTTATTGCATTAGGGAGTTGGGATAAGGCCAGCGGGGCTTCCCTGCAGAGACTTCTGGTGTTTTTTATTGACGTACTTCTTGTCGTTTCTGATCAGCAGCATAAGATCTGAGCAATCTGGGTCTTTGTCTGGTACCCAACCCCATTTGGTATGTAAACACACCACATTGCTAAACCTCAGTGAACAAACTTTACAGAGGAATAATAACAAATTGAGATAGTTGCTGGATGCCTCTAGCTACCACAATCGTCCCTTTTGGGTAAAAACACCAACAACAAAAAATAGATAGTTGAGATAAGATACAGATGTGGTGTAGACTGGTCTTTTGTAAATCATGTTTAAGAATGTTCAATAAGCCGCCCAAGAAAGCAGGTACCTCCTATTGATTTCTGCTGTTCTTGTCTGAGACGGACTAAAGTACAATTAGCAGTGTGTTCTTCAGTCACTTGTCCAACAGACAGAGGCATTGTTAGGCAGTCCAAAAGACACACAGCCAAACACAATGTTAAGAGCCAAACTAAAACATTTCATCTTCAAGGAAAATAGAAATGGAGAAGAACACGCACAGACACGCAAACCTGCCCACCCACATAGACCCTGCATACTTGCAAAGTAAATCTTTTAAACTGCAAATTAGGATAGAGGGACATACAGTATAATGGGCCCAAAACACTTTATTCCCAGTGAAGTTAACATTCAAATTGAGCTATCGCACAAACCCCAGTACAACACATTGGGTGTTCCCAATCTAAAAAAGCTCTGTCAATCATAATGTTAATGTTACCAACCGGATCAGAGTGTTCCTACTTGGAAATCATCAATATCAAAGCTGATTGAAATCCTTTAGCGTGAAAGGAACAGCGATGGATCGTTGAGCAAACCATGCTTATGCAACACTTTTGCAGCAAAACTGCAAAATATATAAGCCGTGCTGATTATGTCTTCTCAGCCATCACTTCATCGACAGACTTTTCTCTCTTTTTATGTTTTTCGGGACCAAACAGCGTGCAACCAGCTTCTTCTTTTTTTTTCTGAATTCACGTTTGATCACACAAGTTTCTTTGAAGGTTGTTGTATGGCAATGAATTGGTTGTTTTGACATATAAAGATATCAACCTAATATTACCATAACTTCTCAAATAGTGGCTACATTTATATTGGTTTATTTGGGACTGACTGACTGTATATAAGACACAGGCATTCATTTCTATTCTCACTTGCTCCCCAGGTAATGCAAAGTCAAAACTGCCTCTATTGTTACCGTTTGACTTTGATCAATTCATAATAACGTCCATTTCCACTAATTCCATCAGCTCGATTAATGGCAGCGGCTCTACTTGCCTTTCCCCCCCCCAACTGATGTTAAGCCACCGTGAATGAAACTCAACACTTCTTTCAGAATTTTCACAATAAAAGTCTTGCAGCCTTGCATTTATATGTAGGCTTTTAAAGTGAACAAGAAAAAATGAAATGCTAAGTTTTTTAACAGTAGCTTAATATTGATCAGGAGCACAGCAGAAAAGAAAAGTCTGGAATTAGAGTGTGAAACATTATTTCTGTTAATAGAGAGAAACTCTGCAGAAATAGTGCTGTGGAAGTCTACATTATACTCAATTTACCATTTGAGCTGCTGTGGTAGGCTACAGATTATTTCTATATTTTTTTCCCCCCGGCCTTTATTAGTGATAGTGACAACCCTGTTTGGCCACATCCCAGTTGTTATTTGGGCCAATATTATTTGATGAATGTATTTAATTATAAACATTAAACATGTGTTAGCCGATGTGGCAGCCTTTGTGCTTTTTCTGCTTTATAACACAGCTGTACTTCCAGTCCAAGATGCATGACGTAATTTCATACTAACACAGTTACTGTAGAAGTGCTAAAGTCTACACGGAGATTGAACATTAAAACAAGGGTACAAACTTTTTTTGTTGGTGTGAAGCACTTATGGAATAACAAATATTTTTTGGAATAAATAACTATATATATGTTTTGTTCATATGAGCTTTATGATGCATTATAAACTGTGTAGACAGACATTAATATTGAAAGTAAACTGGTTTAAAAAAAACAACAGAAAGAGATTTACACAGGCCTTGGAAAGGCTATGAATGCAAACAACCTTTCTGAGCAATCCACAAATCCATCCAAAAGCTCCAAATCTGTCATCAGGAATCCTCCATGTCATTGAACAGAAGGTAAATAAATGTTGTCCTACTCACACAATGCATTCGCAAAACCGTTGGAAGCCAACCAACTAATCAGCCAGCTCCTTGAAATATAGGCCATGCTGAATAGGCAAACTGATTTTAGATGCATCAAATTTCCATTGGCAGCCGTAGTCTCCTGAGTACTGCTGACACACATTTGTATAAAGATCTAAGTTGCTCAACAGGCGCACTGTGCCAAGCACCTCCGTAATTCCCGAGATGTGCAGGTTGAGTTGGATTGAGGCCCAGTCCCAGCTTGTTTAACATACCAGAAGATTATCCTGGATTGCCATTTTATTTTTAAGGTATGTTTGCAAAGAGTAAAGTACAAACTGTACAGTAGCCATGGAGCGGCAAACAACAAAACACCGCCCATTATTGATGACTCAAGATTACAGAGCGTGTATCAGGATGACAGTAAGGTATGATGTACTAAGAAAACAGCTGGAGAAAGAGACAGATGGAGGCAGAGAAAGAGCCGAGCAAAGCCACAGTGTTGACAGCTCCCAGTGGTTCTGTCAGCGGCTGCCCTACTGTAACTATATCACTTCACACTCCATGTGAGGAAATCGTTTCTATGCTTTCTTATCGTATCCTTCCCAACATTGTTCCCATGCGGTGTAACTGAAAGGAAAAAGCATGCATAAAAATGTGCTCACTAAGTTGTATAAGTTTAAACAATAGCCATGTCAAGAGACCTTAGTAGCAATAGAAGTAATGAAAAGACAATAATGACAAGAGAAGTGAAGTAGTAAACAGTGCAAGTGACTTGCAAGAATACTACTACATTCTAATGTGTACTCATTAAAGATGAGTTATGATCTTTATGATCTAATTTGGTTATTCACAAAAGCCTCCCTGCAGTGCTGAGATATTCAGTGTGTCTGATTAGGTGCTAACATATAGCACAATAATTACAGCAATTACAATAATGATTACAATTTAAATCCTGTTTAAATACCTAAGATGGGGCTTTTATTTTCAATTTCTCCTAAAATAAACGTTGCAAAAAGTGTGATTTAAATAAAACACTTTTAGACATTTTACGTCTGCATGATGTTGATTTCGGAAATGTGTTTGTACAATGATAATTGTAAATGCCAAATGAATGTATCAGTCTGTACATGTTAAAGAATGGAATATTGTCTACTATCAAATATCCAAGAATAAAGGGATGTTTTACACATTGTAAAGCCCTTTGAAGTTTGTGAATTGGGCCTATATACACACATATATATATATATATATATATATATGTCCATCCATCCATCTTCGTCCACTTATCCGGTGTCGGGTCGCGGGGGGAGCAGCTCCAGCAGGGGACCCCAAACTTCCCTTTCCCGAGCAACATTAACCAGCTCCGACTGGGGATCCTGAGCGTTCCCAGGCCAGGTTGGAGATATAATCCCTCCACCTAGTCCTGGGTCTTCCCCGAGGCCTCCTCCCAGCTGGACGTGCCTGGAACACCTCCCTAGGGAGGCGCCCAGGGGGCATCCTTACCAGATGCCCGAACCACCTCAACTGGCTCCTTTCGACGCAAAGGAGCAGCGGCTCTCTCCGAGCTCCTCACGGATGACTGAGCTTCTCACCCTATCTCTAAGGGAGACGCCAGCCACCCTCCTGAGGAAACCCATTTCAGCCGCTTGTACCCTGGATCTCGTTCTTTCGGTCATGACCCAGCCTTCATGACCATAGGTGAGGGTAGGAACGAAAACTGACCGGTAGATCGAGAGCTTTGCCTTCTGGCTAAACTCTCTTTTCGTCACAACGGTGCGATAGATTGAATGCAATACCGCACCCGCTGCGCCCGATTCTCCGACCAATCTCCCGCTCCATTGTCCCCTCACTCGCGAACAAAACCCCAAGGTACTTGAACTCCTTCACTTGGGGTAAGGACTCATTCCCTACCTGGAGAAGGCATTCCATCGGTTTCCTGCTGAGAACCATGGCCTCAGATTTAGAGGTGCTGATCCTCATCCCAACCGCTTCACACTCGGTTGCGAACCGATCCAGTGAGTGCTGAAGGTCGCAGGCCGATGATGCCATCAGGACCACATCATCTGCAAAGAGCAGCGATGAGATCCCCAGCCCACCAAACTGCAACCCCTCCCCACCCGACTACGCCTCGATATCCTGTCCATAAATATTACAAACAGGATTGGTGACAAAGCGCAGCCCTGGCGGAGGCCAACCCTCACCTGAAACGAGTCCGACTTACTACCGAGGACCCGGACACAGCTCTCACTTTGGTCATACAGAGATTGGATGGCCCTGAGTAGAGACCCCCTCACCCCATACTCCCGCAGCACCTCCCACAGTATCTCCCTGGGGGACCCGGTCATACGCCTTCTCCAAATCCACAAAACACATGTAGACCGGTTGGGCATACTCCCAGGCTCCCTCCAGGATCCTTGCGAGAGTGAAGAGCTGGTCCGTTGTTCCACGACCAGGACGGAATCCGCATTGTTCCTCCTCAACCCAAGGTTCGACTATCGGCCGAACCCTCCTTTCCAGCACCTTGGAGTAGACTTTACCAGGGAGGCTGAGAAGTGTGATACCCCTATAATTGGCACACACCCTCTGGTCCCCCTTTTTAAAAAGGGGAACCACCACCCCAGTCTGCCACTCCTTTGGCACCGTCCCAGACTTCCACGCAATGTTGAAGAGGCGTGTCAACCAGGACAGCCCCCCCCACACCCAGAGCCTTGAGCATTTCTGCACGGATCTCATCAATCCCCGGGGCTTTGCCACCGTGTAGTTGTTTGACTACATCAGTGACTTCCGCCTGGGAAATCGACGACAATCCCCCATTATCCTCCAGCTCTGCCTCTAACATAGAGGGCGTATTAGTCGGATTTAGGAGTTCCTCAAAGTGCTCCTTCCACCGCCCTATTACCTCCTCAGTTGAGGTCAACAGTGTCCCATCCTTACTGTACACAGCTTGGATGGTTCCCCGCCCCCTCCTGAGGTGGCGAACAGTTTTCCAGAAGCACTTTGGTGCCGACCGAAAGTCCTTCTCCATGTCTTCTCAAACTTCTCCCACACCCGCTGCTTTGCCTCTTTCACGGCAGAGGCTGCAGCCCTTCGGCCCTTCGGTACCCTGCAACTGCCTCCGGAGTCCTCCGGGATAACATATCCCGGAAAGACTCCTTCTTCAGTCGGACGGCTTCCCTGACCACCGCTGTCCACCACGGTGTTCGTGGGTTACCGCCCCTTGAGGCACCTAAGACCCTAAGACCACAGCTCCTCGCCGCAGCTTCAGCAATGGAAACTTTGAACATTGTCCACTCGGGTTCAATGCCCCCAGCCTCCACAGGGATGCACGAAAAGCTCCGCCGGAGGTGTGAGTTGAAAGTCTGTTGGACAGGGGCCTCCTCCAGACGTTCCCAATTTACCCGCACTACACGTTTGGGCTTACCAGGTCTGTCCAGAGTCTTCCCCCACCCCCTGACCCAACTCACCACCAGATGGTGATCGGTTGACAGCTCTGCCCCTTTCTTCACCCGAGTGTCCAAAACATACGGCCTCAGATCAGATGAAACGATTATGAAATCGATCATTGACCTTCGGCCTAGGGTGCTCTGGTACCAGGTACACTTATGAGCATCCCTATGTTCGAACATGGTGTTCGTTATAGACAATCCATGACTAGCACAGAAGTCCAACAACAAACAACCACTCTGGTTTAGATCAGGGAGGCCGTTCCTCCCAATCACATGTGTATATATATATAATGACATGTCTTGACAACATGTATCTAGCAACTACTTATGGAAAAATAAATTAATACATTTTCTTATGCACCAAGTTGGTGGTTGGTATTTGTTGGGAAACTGTGAAAATAAATGATGCAATTATTGTGGAGCTGTATGATTTTTTTGTATCTCATTTCTATGTTTCAAGCAGACTTGGTCTGAGTGCAGCTGAGTGCATCACAATTATTTCCAAACAGTAAAATAATAACAAAACAAGGATAGAATAGAATCAGAAGTGGCACAATCATGTGCCGACGTCACTGAAAAAGAGTATTTTGGGAGCAATGTTTACTTTAGTTGTTTTTCACTACGGTGAGCTTATCCCTGTGTAAAATGCATATCAAAGTCTAGTTAGTCACCACTGCACTGTACGTGGTCATTTCTTCAGTGACTCACTTCGCTAAATGCTGAATCAAAGGGTAGAAATTCTATTTAATAAAAGGGATGTCGGATTGCAACACTTGGTCAGAGCAGTGCTGTATGTGTGTGCTTGGGTGAAGAAACCAACCAAGGGTTCATCAACTGTGCCAGAGTAGAGAGCTGCTGTCAGTGTTTAACAGAGCCGTGCCCTGAGGCCAGTGGTCAAAGGGCTGAGGGTGAGTAACAGCCCATCCCAAGACTTTACAGCTGAACTCAGAACAAATGAGTCTACGCTCTGCACCGTCACTGAGTATGATTGTGTGTTTCTCTTGCTCTTTATGTATTTTTCTTTGCAGCTATGTTTCAAGATTGCGGGCTCCAAATGGATTACTGTATTGGCCATAAAAACACATTTTTGTTGTTGTTTCCCATGGAAAGGGGGGCTTTTATGAAATTCAAGGACCAGACATTTATGTTTAAAACACCAGAAGTTTTCTCAGGGGCGTAGCACAGCGTTCTGGGCCCTGTACAAAGTCATTCTATATGGGCCCTTGTGCTATAGAGTGAGCCTATCAATTTTAAAAGCAGACTGCATTATAGGTTGTTAATAGTCTCAATGTTGCTAGCTAGTTTCTATCTGTTTATCTTCGACTGGGTGTCTGCTACAATTCAGTCTCGCATTGCCAGACCTTCCTTCACAGCGCTGCGGAGGAGGGTCTGGCTAGTCCACACAGCATTACGGGATGGGAGAAAAACGTGCTCTGGTTTATTGTCATTTCTTTAAACCAATCACAATAGTCTAATCTCTAAGCGCCGGAGAGAGCAACAGCACCTTGAGAAGGAACTTGTTTTGGTGGAACATTCAAAAGTAGTTTTAGTCGTGTAACAGAAAACTCAGATTGGACAGATAGTCTAGCTAGCTGTCTGGATTTACCCTGCAGAGATCTGAGGAGCAGTTAACCATAGTCCTCACAAATCCACCGGAGTTTAAAAAGCCAACACAAAGAAAGAGGAAGGTGTGCGACATCCAGCCTAAAAAAAAGGGACATCCAGCAGAATTTCCAGCGGCACCTGAACAATCCCGGAAGTGGAAAGTCGTCGATATAGTCTAGCTATAATTAATCAGTACCAAAAGTGAGAGTCCAGTTTTCTGCTGGTTCGTGTCACAGCGGATGAAGTTACCTCCTAACACCTAACATATTTAATTCATACCCAACACACTCACCCGTCAAGTGTCCAAGTCATCCGGTGCCACTGTGTGTCATGTTAGAAGATAGCGAGCCCACAAAGGCTGTCTGAGAAATGTTAACTGTCAGAGAACTTCTATCCTTGCTCCCATGACAGTTTCTAAGAGTGTGACAGGAGAGCATGTTGAGTATGTGACTGAAACACCTGAAGAATGCAGCAATGCCTCACGTCACTTGATGAAGATAGATAGAGCTACACCAAGGTGAGATTTATTGTTCCGCTATGTTTTTAACATGAGAAAAAAGCTTCAAGGACGGGTAAATCTCCAGTTTACTGTAGCTTACACGATTTGTATTCTGGTACTTGACATTACTCGAGCACAATCATGAAATCTAAAAGTGGTTTTAATTTTCTGATAAGAGGTACGTAGTTGGCCAGTAACCTGCTGTTAAGTCACAGCTGATAGAGTTTTGATATCAGACTGATGACACCTATACTGTAATGTTACATCTGACAGCTGTAATCTGCTGGTTGCTTTAGCTGATGTTGGACAGGATAAGCTGTCTGAATCCTTCACCGCAGTTCAGATATTCAGTGGGATAAGCTTAAAACAATGACTGGTTTACATGCACACTAATATTTCCCTATAATTCCGAATATAACAATATTTCGAATTAATACGGGTTATGTAAACACCATATTCCGCTTGGATATTCCAGCCTTTTTCTGAATATAGCATTTTCTGATTAAAGGTGCAATATGTAATATTGTATGTAATACTGGAAGCTAGCGGTTAAAATAGTTACTGCACTACCAATTCAAAATACTGGAAAGTCGTTTCCCCCGCCCCGTCCTGCCCAGACTCGAAGTTCACGGAGGTTGCCAGGCTGAGAACGCAGCATTCACAACAATGTTGGTAGACACTTTTCTCACATAGACAGACATTACTCCACAGCACAGCGGAGTAGCTAACGGTAGATGCTAGTCTCACATAGCCAGACATTACTCCACAGCACAGCGCAGTAGCTAACGTTAGATGCTAGTCTCACATAGCCAGACATTACTCCACAGCACAGCGCAGTAGCTAACGTTAGATGGCGGCTATATTGACAGTCATAAAAGCCCGTGCTCACGCGGAGCTTTGTAACCAACTGACAGACACACTTTTTTGGCTTAAAATTACAGTATGAACCGCTAAAAACACAACAACCTCACTGTTCTCTCCACACGCCAGTCAGGCACACTTCCTTGGCTTAGAATTACAATACGAAATGCTAAAAATACCACTACCTTGCCGACGGAACACACTTCATTGGCTTAGAATTATGGCAACAATTGCTAAACACACTGCAAACTCACAGTCCTCTCTTTCCGATTTACAGCCCCCCTCTCGTGGCTTAAAATAACTCACCGTTGTCGGCTCCAGCTGCTGAACTACACGTTGTAAACAGCCATGGGCTGCTTGCCTGGTCCTCCGGGTAACGTTAGCATGGCGGCGTTAGCCAGGACCAGTCGGGACTTTACTGGCTATGTCTCAATTGTTTTGGCGAGTAACCAACTCGGGTACTCTAGCTATATAATTCAATGTGAGTACACAAATGTTGAAATGACAAAAAATGCCCGTCCCTAGTAGCTGTGATAAATTAGCCTGAAGCTAATGCTTACCTGTTCAGGAGAAAATAAGCCAACTCTGCGTCCTTTTGGGCTCAGAGCTGTCTCCATCTTTCAAATACATCTCCAATATTTACCAGGGGGTTGTTACGTCTCTGGTCACGCAACTGTTAGAAACATGCGGTTTTCTTTTTTTATGTCATGTAGAATCTATCTCCGTTGATCCTGTTCTTTTGTTTGCTGCTTTCATGGCTGTACTACCGTTACAGCTGTAGCGCGCTGGGTTTATGTTTTTACAGGTATATCTGGCAACCCGGCCTGCCTGTCAAACTGGGCCGTTGATAATAACACACAGATCAAAACATAAATTCCGTCACGGAATGTAAATTTCAAAAAGAAAAAATACTGACATTAGCATTGTTGTCCGAAAAGATAGTATTTCAGTTTAACATGTTTCCTTAATATCTGATGAGGCATTGGTGTCATTTTTGGATTTATTACAGTACAAATATTACATATTGGACCTTTAAGACATGTGGGTTATGCCGGTATTATTCTGGTTTTAGAAGCATTCTTTCAAAGTGGGCTTCACTCACCTTCCAATGCACTCACTGAAACAAAGACATGTTCATGGCCTCCAGGAGAAAATGCCATTTCTATGAACCATAGAAGCTGTAAGAGCTCACACTCATTTATCAACCTAACGTAGAAACGAGCGCAGATATGAGCGCAGAAATCATCTTACGACAGGCTTCACGTGTGATTTATGAAACGTTCGTATCACACCAATCAGAGCGTAAGAATGGTTGTACATTGATAAATGCAACGGCTGGAAACAATCGTAATTTAAATATCACGCCCCAATATATTCTCGGTTTGCGAGGCCTCGCCCCTACAATTTACGACAAGACGAGACGTAATCCGGCTGAGAAGCGGAACTTTTCAGAGGTGGAGATTGAAACCCTGATATCTCTGGTTCATTTGCACTAACGTGTGTACTTTTGGCAGCCTGAAAACTGGTATTAAAGGCTGTAGAAAGAATGCGGAACGGAAAGAGATTACTGATGCGGTCAACAGTGTTGCCGTAGTAAATCGGACTCCAGCTGAAGTTTAGCCTATTTAATTTATACATCCTTGACACATTTTCTATAGTCCTAATAGTAATATACAGGCTTATTGCAATCTCTTAGGCCTACATGGTGTACCTATATTTAAATAAACACACGGTAGCAGAGTTTATGCAGTGTCTTTTATTTTACTCGTGTTTTTTTTCATGACTCAGAACGAGACCATAGCTGAGGGAGAGCGCGTGTCCTCCACCCCCCCGTGCTGGACCACCACCACGACCCTGTCTCCTGACAGCAGAGGGGCTGGGAAAACAAGCCGAAATAACTCGGTCAATGGCAGAAAGAAATCGTTCACGTCATAGAAATGAAAACCTGAATAATAAATAAAAATGTTGTGCATCGTCATGTTTCCTGTAGCCTATGAATATCATTGCCAAACATAACACTATAGGCTACCTTTTAAAAGCGAGGAATAATAATATCCTGTCTCCTTCAGTTGGGGCTGTGCTGGACACTGCTCTCTGGGCATCGGGTCCTCTGGCTTCATCGCTACATTTATGGCACCCAGTTTCCTTGCGAGATGTTGTGCAGAACCCCACAGGCTAAAACAATGTTGCAGACTTTTTCTGCCGTGTATAAGGTCCCCCCCACTGATGCGAGCCATCTGCCCTTAAACAATCCGATGGAGCGCTCCACCGTGGCACGTGTGTGTACGTGTGCACTATTGTACCGGCTCATAGAGGTCTTCTAAAAGAGCCAGATCTGCCATTGCTGATAAGTGATCAACTGATGACTTCTCCTTCTCCTGTTAAACTGATTATATGCTGCACTGCAAGGCCACGCTGACTCAGAAACTTGCATACACGAGTTCAGACCAGACGTGAGATTTGATCGCAGCCTACGCTCACGTCCATATTGATAAATGCCGAGCTTTGCGTAGGAATCGGCGTACGCCCGTCGTACGCCTGTTTTAGGTCGTACGCACGTTTCATAAATGAGGGCCATTGTGTGGTAGAGGAAACAGACTGGGGGCTAGCCTAAAGGAGGAGTGAGTAGTGAACTTATTGTGTTTGGGCAGCAACAGGCCTGGTCCTGTATAGCACAAACAGGACTCTGCCAGGATTGGTGGTTTAAATGTTGATGGAGACGCCCAAATGGGGAAAAAAAAATTGCGCTCACATTAAAGATCATTCAAAATCTTAAAGTCCAAAGATCTCTGTGCAAGCTATTACTGTATATATTTAATGTTATGTTGCTAAAAGATTGCCACCATGCTTTTACGACATAACTAGCACTGCAGGGAAACCATCTTAATTATGTAAAAGGCTTTGTGAGACCCATGCATTTTTAATCAGAGCCTGTTTGTATGGCAGGTGTTGTGGGAGGAGGGATGCAAAGAGCGAGTTAATTGTCGCTCCAAAACTCGATTGCTTTTGTCGACCCATTTGTCTCTGCCAAGCCAGGTTTAACATTCATCTCAGTTTGCCTTTTTTGTTGTTGTTTAGTCTAGCTCTTTCAAACAGGAGACTCTGGACGAATGAACTTTCTCTCCGCTTCTTCATGGCTTTAACACTCTTCCCCATGTCTTCTTTGGAGGCGCATTCGGCCTCCTGCTTGTTTACGTCTTACTGTCAGCTCTGTGCGTTGCTATGGTTGCTGTAAACAAACAAACCAGCCAACAGTTTGCACGGCTGTGGTAGAGATGCATGCCCATAAGAAAAGAAGGAGAAACACAGCTACTTTTAAACATTATCGAAGACTTGGATATCAACAGGTTTTTGGATATGCACAAACATTGCAACGTAGACCTTTTCAAGAAGCTGGTTGAAGGAATGAAAGATGGACGCTGTGTTCACACGGTCCATCAAGTCCACCACCGCTGGAAAACTTTGAGAGAATCATATTTTGCACGGCTATATGTAAACGGGAATATTAATGGGATATTCACTTTCATTAGCCATGTAAACAGCTTAGTTGGAATATCGTCTTTTTGGAATAACGGCAAAAAACAGAATATTATGTGGATGTAAATGTAATCAATGATTACTAGGAGATTTGAACAACTGTTTGCACCTTCACTCCACAACTGCTGGGCTATACCTGTCTGAGATCACTATTGTTTATGTATAAAATGAGGACATTGAAATGATAAAGTGATGTTTCTTCTTCAAGATCATCTTTGACCAAGCTATACAGCACACCGGCACACACAGAGCAGATAAACCACGCACCCGCCAGTTATTTATTGTGTGTTGTTTTACATCTCCCATAATAAATGCTAATGAGCTACAGCTGAGTAAATTTGCTGGTGACAGTTGTGATTAAAGCAAGTGAAATCAACAGTTGTTTAAACTCGTTTCTTACAGCTTGTTAAGACACTGTCAATTATATTCATGAGTTATAATCAAAAAGGTGGCTTTTGAAAATTTTGAAAACTGCACTCTTTCAAATTGTGAACTGTACAGCACTACTATTGCTGATTTTCTTTGAGTTGGTAACATGAAAAACTTTATTATTATTATTATTATTATTATTATTATTATTACAGTTACTGTACGATACTGTAAGTTTTTTATTGACTTACTGCACCTATTACGGATAATACATTTATATAATATTAGAAATTGGAAAATCTGCCCACCTGGTTTCATTTCTTAACTTTTTTGTGTGCCTGTATTGGTTTTTGTGTTATTACTTGTTTTTTTACTTTTTTAAATTGTACTTGTTTATTTTTTTTGTGAATAAATATGTCTCTCTTGAAAGTCACATTAACTCCATCTGATTGTCAGGCATCCCCATGTGGAGTAAGAAAGACCTGCTGAACAGATGATCACAGTTTGTGATCAGATGCACAAACGGAAACATACATCAAAAGCATTTATTCACATCAACTTCCAGTGATGTCATACTAATATACTGGCTACTTTATTTCAATCTTTTTTTAATGTGTTCATTTATTTGACAGGGACGGTGCACAAAGCTCCTTAGCAGTACCAGAGTTAGTTATAAACTATTTTCATCTGTAGTCCCTAGGCAGGAAGCAGAGAATAACATCTCTGTCAGAAGGGAAACCTAACACTGGAGTATAAAAACATTAACACAGCTCACTTAATTAAAGACATGGCTTCTTTATCAATAACCATTTAAACAGCACAACTAAATTAAGTTAACCGGTGATACTGGGACTAATGTGTGGAATAAAAGTGGTAAATACGGGGTTCAATGGTTTCTACTTTAAAAAAGTGTCAACATCTTTCTACTTTTAAAAAGTGTCAACAAATTGTAAAACATTTCACTTCTGATATTCTGTCAAATTGAATGAAATACAAGAAGAGCAGAGCTCCATTCATGACACTTAAATCAAGCGCTGAGATAGATATTTAACACGCAGGCCTCCGATGCTGCTAACAGCCAAGCAAAAGGGGTGGATCAGCTCAACAGAAGTGGACCTGAAAATGAGATTTTACAGGAAACTAGAAAGAAACAATAGCAATGATCCTGCTGATTATTTCAAATGCAGCTCATTAGAGCAACAGACTTTGGCCTTTAAGCAGCTATAAAGAGATGACCTCATTCCTGCAGCGATCTCGCAAACAGGGAGAGCACTTCCTATGGCGCTTCATGTTGGGAGATCAAAGTGGGCTTCACGCACCTTCCAAAGCACTTTCTCCATCATATCAAAGGAATCCCACTGAAACACAGATGTGTTCAGGCCTCCAGGAGAAATTGCCATTTCTATGAACCATAGAAGCTCACATTGTGTGGTAGAGGAAACAGACTGGGGGCTAGCCTGAAGGCAGAGTGAGTAGTGAACTTATTGTGTTTGGGCAGCAACAGGCCTGGTCCTGTATAGCACAAACAGGACTCTGCCAGGATTGGTAGCTATTACTGTATATATTTAATGTTATGTTGCTAAAATATTGCCACCATGCTTTTACCACTGTCCTAACTAGCATTGCAGGGAAACCATCTTAATTATGTAAAAGGCTTTGTGAGACCCATGCATTTTTAATCAGAGCCTGGGTGTTTGTATGGCAGGTGTTGTGGGAGGAGGGATGCAAAGAGCGAGTTAATTGTCGCTCCAAAACTTGATTGCTTTTGTCGACCCATTTGTCTCTGCCAAGCCAGGTTTAACATTCATCTCAGCTTGCCTGTTTTGTTGTTTTGTCTTGCTCTTTCAAACACGAGACTCTGGACGAATGGACTTTCTGTCGGCTTTTTCATGGCTTTAACGTTCTTCCCCATGTCTAGCAGCTGTTTTTATCAACTATCGACTTTCCCCCAGATCTCAGCTCAGTGATGGAAATCTCTACGCTCTCTATTTGCAATGGCATCATTATCTTTCCCTGGCAATATCTAAGTTGAGCCCCTACCTGTTTCCCACTTGGTCTCGATAACAAAACAATGGTGGGAACCAGAAATCCCTCTCGCTTCAGTGATTCTGCCAAATCCGTGCTCTGACATTTGCAAAGTCTGAGCGCTGCCGAACCGAACAATCCCAGTCAATTCCAATAAGAGTCTGTCTCAGCTGGTTCTCTGCCAATCAATTGCACAAAGTGTGTTTCCTGGGCAGCGCTCTGATGGGCGGTGTATATGATTAGCTGAAATGCAGGTTGGGGACCCATAACCTCAAACTGGTCAAGCCTTTGCCAGAAGCGTGCATCTCTTGGAGCAAAATGGTGTCTGGCCACTTCTCAGTCCAGAAGGAGCATATGGCAAACAATGATGTGGGCACAAGTTTGCCATACGTTGCACAAGCCTGTAGGGGAGAAAGTACCAAGGCACCATCTGCCAAATTGGGCAAGTCCCAATTACGAAAATTATTCATCACAACACTTGCAATAACAACCACAAGATTCACAAGAATGGAGGTGCTCAAACCAGTGATGACCAGAAAATGTTGAAAGGTGGAAAAATAATAAAATATAAAAGCTTTCAATACAATGCATATTAAAATGTGATTAGTTTAACATTTCTGTAACTGCCCAAAGTTAAATTATGACTTTAACTAACAGAATCCTGAAGTATCATAAAATTGAATTTTAATCTCACACAATGGGAAGGAAGCAATGTGTGAGCAGCTGCTTATTTGTAAGTTAAAGGCTATAAAGCTAATACATTTCCTTAATGTAATGTCATGATGTAAGTTAAACTTCAACACCAGAAATGTGTTCTGCCAGCATAGCATCATTTTTAAATAACAGGTGTACATATTTGCAATGTAGGCCAGTAGAATGAATTATCATAATGCTGGTCCCACAAACGCCAGACCTATTTTAAATGACACAACAGAGAGCAACGAGGAACATGAGAAATAGTAGAGACAAAAGCCACAACGGGATCCAGTCCATGAAAGGGGGAGAGAATTTTAACAACTTCTTTAAACACACAGGCAGTAAAATCTATGACAGTTTCTGAAGTGTTTTCACTTGGGTTTTCTCACGAGGTCCATGAAGCTTCCCAGTGATATGTGCTTGTGATAATATTGGGGTATTTAAATATACTGTATAGTTGCAGCAGCTCAGGTGTTTTTGGTCTGCCCACGTACCAGATGATTGACTTGTTTCAGACTTTTTAACATTTAAATATCTGAGTTTAGATCAGCTAAACCAGAGATGCAAAGAAAGTCTCACTTGCCGATTTCCTGCATGCAATTACAGCATAAAGTTGAGGAATATCTGAATTGGCATCTGGCCTATCACACCATTCGTCTCACACACAGGTCCCAAAATGGGGGACCAGCCAAGCTTGAAGGGATAGTTTGGATATTAGTGGGGTTATATGAGTTACATAATCAGATTATTAGCTACAGTAGATAGCGGTAGGCACGTCACCGGTTTGGAGAAGCAGGACTCCCGACACGGAAGCTAAGTAGCGTTCTGCTGTGGACGGGCCCCACAGCTAAATTTATTTTATCAACCTAATAAAAGGACCACCTAAAAAAAAATCAATATCTGTTTAAGTGTACGCTACATTAAGAATATTTTCACTACTTTACCTTGCTGTCAGACAGCCCTTTCTAACAAGGACCTGAATCCATAATATAGGCTCTCTTCAAAGCCACCACCAGTCCTTTGACAAAAACAGTAATTTAATCTCACAGAACAGGGGAGTTGCTAGTCTACCGCTGCCTCCGTCGGTTAGTTTGTTTGTTAGTTTTGTTCACAACCCTTTTAGTAACACTTTTTTTTTTAAAACACCAAAGTCACACAATGATACTAACAAACTAACTGATGGAGGCAGCGGTTTACCAGCGACTCCTGTGTTCTGTAAGGTAAAATTACTGTTTTTGTCAAAAGAGTCTGGTGGCTCTAAAGAGAGCAAATATGCATCCAACGGCTTCAGTTCCATGTTGGAAAGGTTTTAGGGTGGCTAAAATAAAGTTTTTAGCTGTGTGGCCCCATCCACAGCAGTACATTGCTTTGCTTCCGTGTTGGGACTCCTGCCTGATTCTCCAAACTGGGGGCGTGCCAACTGTCATAATAAGAATAAGTACCTCATACAACTGTCACAGTTGTGGTTTTCTGTTACAGTTTTTCCTGTTTTATTGTGTTCATTTATTCCCCGTTTCCTTGTTGTTTACTGTCTCTTGTGTTCTCAGTTGCATTTTACATTGTTCTTCATCCGTGTGTTTGTTTTATGCTTCAGTTTCCTGTTCTAGTCTGTTTCTCCCATGTCATGTTTTGTTTTACATGTGTGATTGTCTGCCCCGCCTTGATGCGTTCCACCTGTTCATCAGCCCTCGTGTCACCTGTCCCTTGTTTCACCCTCGTTACCTTGTGTATTTAGTCTCTGTGTTGTTTTTGTCTGTTGTTCAGATCAGTGTGTGTGTGTGTGTGTGTGTGTGTGTGTGTGTGTGTGTGTGTGTGTGTGTGTGTGTGTGTGTGTGTGTGTGTGTGTGTGTGTGTGTGTGTGTGTGTGTGTGGGCTTGTTTTACTATATTTGTGGGGTCCAAAAACCGGGGAATACAGTATACTTGTGGGGTCTGCACAGCCTTGTGGGGCTGTTTGAGGGTTAAGACATGGTTTTAGGGTTATAATTAGGTTATGGTTAGGTTGGGGTAAGGGTTAAGGTTAGGCATTCAGTTGTGATGGTTAAGGTTAGGGTTAGGGGCTAGGGAATGTATTATGTCAATGACGATCTTTTGGTTCAACGGTTTTTGGTACGATTTTTGCCTCCTTTCTTCAGAACTTTTTGTTGTATCCCTTTTTATTTATTAAATCCTTAAGCTCACCACTGCCCTGTTTTTGCTTTTTTGGGTCTGCCATTTCTTCATTGCTACCTTTATTTTCCTTTCCGTTGCTGCAGGAGCCTGTTAGACAGTGAAGCCTGCGTGAAACAGAAAATAATTGTCTTTAAAGCTTTAGTGCGTAACTTTTTGATATTAATGAACGTCTGTTACATTCAAGCCGTTGCCAAATGAGTTGCTACAAAGCTAATTAAGACTATCAGCTCCACACAACTCTCTCTGGATTTCTCAGTAGGACTATGTTCAGAAGATTGTGGCGTCTGGCGACTTTCCCGCGCAGATCGAGTGAAGATAATGACCTCTTCTGAAGAGTCCGTCATGTTTTTTTAATCCTCCGTATCCTCCTTGGCTACTAGCAACTGCGTGGAGGAGGGGTGGGGGCGCGTGCGCGATCACGGTAGGCTTGGGTCATGTGGACACGTCAACAGCGTTGTTGTCATTACTTAGAATTCCTCATGGGGGAGACAGAAAGTACGCACTATAGCTTTGAAGGCAAAATTGTTAGAGCAGTACACACAAAGTAAAAGTGTGCTCCATCGTTCTGATTCTGACATTATTAATTGTCCCCTTGCGGAAAAACCTGTATTGGGCCTCATGTAACTGTAGATGAGGTCTAATTAGAAGCCATGTAAGTAAATATACAATGATAACAAATCACAAACACAAATGAGTATATGAGCCTATGAAGACAGCACAATCCACAATCCACTCATCCCGAACACAAGTACAAGTGGCATTAAAGACATTATTGCACAGACCCTGAGGCCAACAGCAGATGTTCTTTTGGTTTAATGTAGCTTGACTAGCATAGGTATATATGAATGTTTATAGTGCCTTAGCTCAAACCCAGGAACCGTTAATGTTTTACCAGAAGGTAAAAGTTAACTGCTCATACACACTCTCCTACACAATGCAATCGTTCATATTGGCTATAGTAGGTTTGACCCACAAGAGGAATAATGCGCATAGGAAGGTGCAATGCTAGTGTTATTGGCCTTTGAATGAAACAGATGTGCTAGAGAATGTCAATGTTGTCTTCAAGGTTTTATTTTATTATCAATATTCTTTGAAAACATGAATTTCAAAACAGCCGTAATGCAGTCTTTGCAATACTGTGATATTGTGTTATCTCTCATCATAAGCATATTCCCTATCTATACTATTTCACATTGTGAGGTGTTTTCAGAGCGTGCTGTTTGCCATGAGGCAATGTTATCTGCTGTCAGGAAATTTTGTTAAAGAAAATACTTTAGCAAGTCAATAGTTCCTAAAGCATTAGACCACACCGCAGGTTTCTGAACAACAGAAAATAATAACCTGTTGTATTGCACATCACAGGTTGGCAATTTGCTATTATGTGCATCTGCAGAGTTGCCAAGCTAAAACTCATTTTACTAAATGCATCTTCAATACCACACGTGCAATGAAGCTGTAATCTGTCAAACATTGAATGGACCTTCATCGACTCTGCAGGCTGCAGCCATGAATGTTTGTGTCTTAGCCTCCTCTCCTTTGATGTGGGTGTGATTACGCAGCCGAATCAATAATGGGATGGACAGAAAGCGAGAGCAAGTGGCTCATTCCCCATCTGTGCAAATGTCATCCTCGACTGATTGTACTGTAGATGCACACTTGATTAGATGAGAAGGTTCGATACAGCAGCCCTTTTCTGCAATGCAGGTTATCGTTCAAACATTACAAATGAGACAAAAGGGATTTCTTCCTCGTCTGGCAAATGGTAAGCTTTAGTGAAACTGAAAAGTTTTTAGTTTGAAAGTCTGTTTTGCTGAGAGGGATTAACCCTGCTGCTGCTGGGATCACACCTAAGGAGCAAAGTATTACGCATAAAATCTACTTAAATTCAGTTTAAGATTTTTCCTCACTTTTGTCCGCGGTGCACCTATTTTTTAATCCTGTCTGACGTGGTCACTGTGTCCCTGTCATTGCTGTAGATGTCTCAACAGAAAAGAACAGCAGAAATCACGGTAGCATGTAATAATAAGATGTAGAAAACAATTCCGCCACAGACCAGGAAAAACCTGGTCTAAAGTCAGTGGCGCTAGTCTAAAGTCAGTGGCGCTAGTCTAAAGTCAGTGGCGCTAGTCTAAAGTCAGTGGCGCGTTATTCAGATGCTATTTTAAGGGCGCATGCTCGGCCATAATGTAGCGTGTGCACAACGCGCATACACTTCTCTCATCTAAACGGACGAAGCAGTTCCCATTTTTGCGAACCATACATAATTAAAAGGAAAAATATTACTGAAAATGAGCTTCAGGTGTTTGGATCGGTCAGGAGGAACTTTACAGTACAGTCCTCAAAAAGTCGCAGCATTCTTTGTGTCTTGTTGTGTTTTACACAACATTTCCATGAATCATGGATGTGTTGATGACATAAATGAGGAAATATTAGAGGACTTAAGGAGACGTGATGTTGCACTACGGTGGGATTGGACACTTGAGGGTCCTGGAGTGGCAATGCGCGATGCGCTCCTGGTGGAGCAGGTGGACGGAGATGGAGTGGGGGGTGGAGGAAGGGGCACAACAGGAGTGGATGGTGCGTTCAGGCAAATCCGCCGTCATAATAGCAATCCGCCATGGAACAAGCGCGCCTGCTCTTAAAGGGAATGTGAGATGACGCTCTGATTGGTTTATCGCACGTTACGCCCAAACCACACCTAGCTACTTCAGAACAACCCATTTAAGATTTGCGTCGGGCGCAAGAGTCATTTATCCCGCCGGTATCATAGCAACAGCGCCCAGATCCGCCCACAAAGCTACTTGCGTTTCACGTTTGATACTTGCGTTTCAGATCGTTAAAATAGAGCCTACACTCTCACAAAACATGCTTCCATATACATTAGACAAGTACCTATATAGTAGTATAGTATAGTATAGTAGTTTCTACTTGAACAACCCTGTACGTATTGCACAAAGTAACACAGTGCACTGACATAATGCACAACCCCAGTAGCCTACGTATTGCACAAATGACATAAAGCACAACCCAAATAGCCTACATATTGCACAAGATGACATAATCCACAACTCAAATAGCCAACATATTGTACAAATAACACATTTCCACATAACCTATGCAGTACACAATGACATATTGAACAAACCAACAGCCCATATATTGCACCACTGACATATTTCATAACCCCAATAACCTACTTATTGCACGCTGACAGTGCACAACCTAGCCAGCCTACATGTTGGTGTTGATAAACTTAATGGACATAATGGCAAAATGAGTGTTCATATCGGTTTAGCCTACATTTAGGAACCCTAAATCTTCTACCAGAGGGTAGAAGCTGAAATTCTGGGTGAAGTATGTGGGTTGGATCGGAAACTATTTTTGTCGGCAAATTCCTCTCAAAAGTCACTAGTTTGACAAAGAAGAAACTTCACCTCTTTTGCTTGATTTTCGCTTATTTCCCTTTCCCAAAGGAGAACTGCAAGGCCAAAATGCATGTATGATAAGTCTTCTAGTTTCTGAGAATGTGCTTGATTAGCATGTGATTAAAACACAACATACACTACAGCAGTTCAAACATGGTTCAAAATAGTTATTTTGGTACAGTCTAAAAAAACTATTTTTTTGAAAAAAACATCTACAAGTTGTAGTTATGTTTTTGTAAATATGTTGTAGTCTACAACATACTTTTAAGGAATGGATGGGGATTGAGTGTTTAGGACAGCCTACACGTAGGGAAGCATTATCAGTTTTTTATTCCAATAGCATGAGCACTAAGATTATGAATAATGCTTTGGTGCTTATGATTTCAGTAAAATGATTGATTGTAACATGTCAAAACTGTTTACAGATTGCAAACAGCTATTATAACCCTAGAACTGGTAATAATTTCTTGATTTATATACACTGTGTGTTCAGGCAGAACATAAAGCCATTTTTTCAAATGGAGTGATTGCATACAAAGTCAGTGGAAAGCCATGATTAGACATTTTCGCCTGGGGCAGCGCAAATTGACAAGAAGATGCGTCAGCGCAATTTGTCAATATTGCAACTTATCTTATGAATCTGCTGGGATTCGTGTCCGACTTGATCCCGACTTGCTCTGACGTCATGCACACGTGGGCAACGATAATCTCACAAGACCAAGGTGGCCGCAGTTCTGAGACGCAGGTAGCGCAGTTGCTTTTCACCGACCCAGGCGGACCCAGGGCATGCTGGGAAACCGGGAGCCGGCCTCTCAGCTGATCTAACAGCTGATTGGTTCAGAATCGACTCAACATGATGACGTTTTATATCTACTTTTTTAAATTGGAGGGATTTTGGAATTGGATAGATTTTGTTACTGGCTTCAGCTTTCAATAGCAAAGTGGTTTACAGTGCAGTAATGGTCATTCATTATGTCACAGCATGTCGCTTTCAACACAAAACATGTTTATTTTCATTTTTGAACTCCCCCCCTTACTTCCTGTAAGATGCATCATTTTTACAGCTATTTGTGTGATTTAAAGGCTTATTTTGTTCATTACCACATGTTGTGAGGCTGATAGTGGCGTTTCGAAGTCAGAGAGACTAAATCCGTTCAGATTACGGATCATCCACAGCGTGTTCAATAAAATCAGCAACAGATCGCATGTAGAGCATTTTGAGAGCTACTCTGTCATAATTAAAACAACTGGAGAGTTGTGTACAAGCTGATACATAGGTCTGATGACATTGTATTAAATTGGAATCGGACCACAGTGTTTCTGTGACTTCCTGTTCAGCCTGAAGGCTGCTGGAATCGGCTGGAAACTGACTTGACAGTGGATTTTTGTCACCGTCCCCCCCCCGGCTGCTGCCGCCTGCTCTTGTCCACTTTACAGGCGAGGCCCAGTTCATCTCAAACGAGCCTATAGTCTAAACCAAACTTCATGGCATTCCATCTAATAGCTGTGGAGACATTTTACTCCAAGCCACACATGTCTACCTCCGAGTGAGTCAGGGGATCACCAAAGTTATTAGGATACATCCTCTGGGAACCGTTATACATGGGTAAAAGGTACATAAACAACAGACCATTGCGTGGAATATGCTTGTTGTCTCACGTTGTTTAAAAAGACATAAAAAAACACAGCTGGCATAATAGCACAGTAGGAGATCAAAGACACAGTGCGACACAGATACAAATGTACGTTCTATTATTTCGGATAGTTGAATATTTCACTTGCTGTGAAACCCAGATATGCCCACATCCTGCTGTTATCATATTTGCACATCTCATATTTGCACTGAACCTGACACAGCTCTGCACCTGAGCTTTCTCAAGAGAAAAAATTGTAGGGCTGAAGGTAAACAAAGGCAGATCTAAAAGACACACACACACACACACACACACACACAGCCCTGGCAGCAGATATCTCCGTCTTCACTTTAAAAGATTATATTAATTCAGCCTCAAGTACACTTATTCTCAGCAGCTCTGGAGTGCAAAAGTGGAGTAATCTCAACTTCAATGACGATCAACAGTGAGCAGTTGAAAACAAGACGCCCATGATCCACTCCCACGTTGTCTGAACTGGCACAGAGTGAAGACAAAGTGATCACTCTTTCATCGTGTCTTTGATTGGAGTGCTACCTCAACAAGTTCAGACTTAGTTCACCTCTTTCTTTTATTCCTTTAACCTTTTGTACACTCCACTTACATTAGTTTCTATGGTTGAGTGCAAAGCTTACAGTTAGTCTGCACACCTTCTCATCATGAGAGGTAGGCTTTCTTTGCTCGTCTTAGCTTGAAAGCATCCAGTCTAAAGTTACCACCTAGTCCAGGAAGCGGCCCTGACACAAGGTAAAGTTATCATTTAACGTAAAACGTAATATGATTGGTAGTTGAGATGGAAGCTCAACCGCCAAGTCCGGCTGGGGTTCCCCAGGTTTTATGTTACCCCGCGGGTAGAGATGTTAACAGTAAACCGTTTAACCGAGTACATTTTGATCGATTAATACTATCAGTTAAACAGATAGAAACCATTTCATTATTAAAACAAATATTTAAAAAACATTGCATGGAACATTGTGGCAGGAAGACTGGTATAAGTCAACACTGTCTACGGAATTCGGAAAGTATGTCTGGGCCTCCCAGAAAGGTGAACTGGGACTTTTTTGACTGCTTGTCTGTTAACTGTTAATTTTCAGTTTACAAGGGTCGGTCAGAAAAAAAAAAGATCTGGTTAGGTGATTGGGTTAGTTTACTGACATATTTTCTGTTTTGTATGTTTAATCAATCAATCAATCAATCAATCAATGTCATGTGGAATCATAAAATACAATTCCAGTGAAATGTAATCCTGTCAGTTCATAAAATTTCAATTTGTGCATTAAACAGTGTAATAAATGTTATGTATATATGCGTATGATAGGGGGTTGCAGTCCTAGGCAGTGTCCTCATTTAGGATCCTAATGGCCTGAGGGCAGAAGCTCCTCCTGAACCTCTCAGTGCTGGCCCGCTGTATCCGGTACCATCTTCCCGACCTCAACAGGGAGAAAACGCTGGTACCCGGGTGGTTTGGATCTTAAATTATTCTCCTAGCCTTTTTCTCGCAGCACCTGGTGTATATATCCTTTATGCAGGGTAGGGCACCGCCTATTGTTCTGCCGAGCAAACCAGTATTTGCAAAAGCATGTCATATGCGATTACTCGATTAATCAATGGAATAAACGCTAGAATACTCAACTGCTAAAATAATCAATAGCTGCAGCCCTACACAATAACACTAGGACAATAATCGAACACCATGAAATATTTCATGCTATATTTCCATTTCCATTTTTTGTCATCTGTACATTGCTCATTTCCGAGTGACTAACAATAACTTGGTATCTCCCACAAGTTCAGTTCCTGTAAGAGGCATCACTTCCTGAAACCCTCTCCCTTAAACCAAACGTACTATTATTGTCAGTACGACTCATACAGGAAACCCCAGCGTAGCCTTATCCATCTGCAGATGGCCATTTGCAAAAACTTTCCAAAGAGTGCGAGTCATGAGGGCATGAATAGGACAGGACTACATTCCTAATTAGTATCCTTGTTGGTGTCATTCACCCCCAGTTTATCCTATTATGTGTCAACATTCAAGAGATTAAAGTGACAGGCAGACACTAATGATGTATCACCAGCTGCAGACTCCTCTGTCCAAACACTGCCCTCACACATACAGCACACTGTGCACACAGACAAATGAAGGGACATTTGAACAAAAGACTTACTGATTTTTTTCCCCCCTTGAGTACTAAGCAACAACACCAAAACCAGACAGTCTACGTCTAAGTTACATATGCACCACATGAGCCAGTTTTTACCCAACCACCACAACCACAGTGGTTGACATTTCTCAAAGGAAGACCAGTGGAATAGTCTTCCTTTACAGAAATCTGTATTCAATTACAGCGTCTGCATCGGGTCAGGCAGTGTCATTTAAAACATTCAACGTCTTCCATTGAAAGTTTTGTTGGAATTAAACCAGTCCGTCTGAAAGATCAAATCAGAGAATCTGATCTTTAATTAAAGTGCTTTCATCAGTCCAATCTGTGTGAACACTGGATTGTTATTTACCTTGCACGGCAGCTGGACTCTCGTGATGTCACGAGATGACATGAGAATCACATGAGAATCCAAATGAAAATCCATCTAGTCAGGCATCAAGTAATGCGTTTGTGTACTGTTCATTCAAAAGAAGAGAGTATTTCTTCATTTAAAGAAGAGAAAGGAACGGCCCTGACTCTAATCCCCCCCACGGGCTTCTGCAAGTGTTTGACAGACAGATGGTTCATCTCATCACCTGCCAAGTAAAGTACTGCCTGCCCTTTTCCAAAGTGTTTCCAATGACGGATTCTCAAACAAACCCTCTGGCGCGTCAGGTTAGATTATTATACAAAAGGGCATCATCCTTCCAACTCAAACACAAACAAAAGAGAAGCAGAGTCCAAAGTAAAAAGACAGAAATTGATTATGATTATGTTTCTTCAACCTATGTTTGTTCTTCTACAAGTGCTAAACATGGCCAGTGTAGTGTGTGGGCAGTATTTCAGAAATTATTGTAGAAAATGCATTTAAATGTATGAATTTTGTGTGTCTGGATGGTGGTCTTCAAATGTCTTGTTCCAAAAGTTAGTCAAATGACAATGATCTAAAACAGAGGCAAGTAAATCCAGACTCTCTGGTCCCAGCTTCTCGAATGCGGAGAAGCTGGGACCATAGAGTCTGTAGCACTTCTACTTGATAGATGACTTAAATGAATAATCAAATATCAAAATTGTTGCTAATTGAATTCATGCTGATAGACTAATTGATTAGTCCACTCATTGTTTCAGCCCTAATGACATGAGCTGTAATGTATGTCAAATTATGTGCAAGTCATGTTATGTTCCTTGGCACCTTTGGTGATGATGATTTGTAATTGGCCAACATTTCTATTAACTGCTCACTTTAGAGCAACCTTACATACTTGGTAAGGGAATATTAAATGTGTGAGCAGGAGACATTGCATGGGTCTGTTTAAAAACCTTCTGTGTGTAACTTTCCATAAATTACACCTCAGCTCACTAAAACAACCACATTTTAATACAGAGTACATGACATGTACCTTTGAGCTTCTAATGGAAGCTAGTAATGGAAATGCTGAACCCTTCTATCTGACAGTTCCCATGCGGATGAATAACAACCATTGGTTGTTGCGCAGCCATATGATTCCAACACTAACATTACATCATAAAACTAATTTTCATCCGTTTGGTCTATTAGGCCTATATCAGCCTGTTGCCCCAGAGCTGTCCTATCTTCTCCTGCCAGGAAGCAAATAAGATAGCAGAGAGATTACTTGCTTGTCGGTTTTGGGAATGAGTCTGCTCTCAAACTGCCCTCAGTTCTGAGGCTGCCCCGCTGTAGCTGCCAAAGAAAAAACTTAACCATCTTGTCAAGTTAGTGGAGAAATGACCAAAGTGACAGTATCTTCTCTCTAAATATAGAGCCAAGGAAGTATCCATTTTCTACAGGCGACAGTGCACAGGAAACACAGATTAACCTGTGGCTCATGCTCCTCCGAGTGCATTTGTCATCTCTGCTGTTGTGTCAGCTTCGAGAGGACAGGCATTTTCTCACACAGGACTGCATATCTTCCCCATATTGCGATGTAGTCAGCCTTTTATCTCGAAATAGGATACTAGCGATTCAAAGGTTGGACACTCGAAAAAAAAATGTCCCTGGAGCAAAGTCTTTTGGTTGAGCATCTGCTGTGCGTTGTGTTACAGTCTATTGTTTATTGTTCCGAAAATTGCTTTGAGTTCATTAACTCAGCATTTGTATTCTTGTCTTTGTTTCATTACACCCACTCACGGCCAGAAAACACAGTCAATTAGCACTCTGAACTAGTATTCCTGCTGTCATGTTATACAACATGTGCCAGTTATTTCATATTCTGCAGCAAATGATTCAGCAAGGAACTTTTGAACTCCACAGTCTGTGTCACTCTATTTGTTTTCGAACAAAATCATGTAAATTGTGTTGTGTTGTGTCAAAGTCTGTTCCCCCATCATATGGCTTTTTCCTCTCATACAACACCGGGATAGCCAACTGACAACAGAACGGAGATTTCCTCACTGTTCATCGCGGAAGAAAATCCCCTTGCTGCACAGATTTCATTTCTACGAAGGCTACAAACGTAGCATTGGTAAATAAACTCATGTGGCCACTGATCTATACTGTATTCACTCATGATCAATATGACACCAGATGATGCTTTTTCGTCCGTGTTGAAAAACTATTTTAACCAGCGGGAGCCATTTTCTTACGTCTGTGCTATTTTGCGCAAGACAAAATCCCATTTTGTCTCATGACTGAAAGTAATATCAAAAATTGTAATATTTCCTGGTTTCTTTATTCATCCATTACTGAATATTATTGAGCTGTGGACAAAACAAGACATCATTTTTATAGACCAAACAACAGCTTTTCCAACACAGAAAAGCAGGCTTCTTTAAAATTCTTCTGAGAAAAACAGACGTTCTGGGATCATTCGTTGCATGACAGAGACAAGTCTACACGCTACATTCCAGCCTCCAAGAGATTCAATGAAAAGCTCTTTGAAGTCTTTTGGATCAAGTCCAAGTCACATCTTAGGTCTTTGGAAGCCAAGTCCAAGTCAATCCTCAACTCTTTAGAGCCTAAGGTACAAATTAAGTCTTTAGAGGACAGGTCCAAGTCAAGTTTTGATTCTTTAGCGAGCTAGTCCAAGTCTGTCTCAGCTCTTTAGAGAGCAAGTCCAAGTCAATTCTCAAGTCTTAAGAAGCAGTAGCGTTTTTTGGCACGGGCGGAAAAAAAAAAGTCCTCCTTTCTGTTATCTATCATTTCACTGTGTGGGGATTTTGGCAAATCGGTGCCCCCTGCAGCTGCAGGAGCCCTGCTTGCTGAGAGAGGAGCATCTCGCTGCAGCCTGTGGGAAGGCGGATGTCAAGCCCCACCTTCCCGCAGGCCTACTGGTGCACAAAGAGGAGGGGGGCACGTTCAGTTCACCTGTGGGTCCTGCAAACGTAACGGTCAGGACAAGGGGGGGGGAACGGGTGACCACGAGCCTCCTTGAGCTCATCACTTTTATGCATGATAAGGATCTGCTCCGAGGATTGCAGTTACTCTGCCAGTCACTGTGGCTCCAGCAGAGAGGAGCTTTTCAAAACTCAAGTTGATCAAGTTATACCTGAGGTCAACCATGTCCCAGGAACGGCTCACTGGCCTTGCCGTCATCATCAATATCAATCACTCAATAGGGGAGCAGATTTCATACGATGACATCATTGATGATTTTGCATCAAGGAAGGCCAGAAAGGTCAGGTTTTAGTTTAAGTTTGTGTTTTCTGTTCTTAGTGCTATAGTGTAATACTTAGATTCTCTTTAGTGTGTTTTCACATTTGTGTGATGAAGGATTTGTGCTATTTAGAATAGGCCTATTTATTCTATTTGTATATTATTCTTAATATTTTATATTATTGTTGCTCTCTGCTCTTGTTACATTTTTTATATATCTGATTCTATATATTCTTGGCACGTTTATATATATTCTTGGCACACATATATATATAAAAGGGGGTCTCGCCCTGGGTGTAATTCGATGTAGAACCGCCATTGTTAAGAAGGCAGGTCCAAGTCATGCTTAAAATCTTTAGAGGCAATAATTTAAATAATGTATCAAGTATTTAGAGAGCAAGTCCAAGTCATGTCTCAGGTCTTGAAAGAGCAAGACCAAGTTGTGTCTCAAGTCTTTAGAGAGCAAGTCCAAGTCATGTCCTTGGTCTTTTAAAAGCAAGTCCACGTCAATTCAAAAGTCTTTAGAAGGCAGGTCCATGTCATGCCTCAAGTCTTATCGCGATAATCTGAATCATGTCTCTAGTTTTTAGAGAGCAAGTCCAAGTCATGTCTCAGCTCTTTAAATACCAAGTCCAAGTCATGTCTCAAGGCTTTAGAGGGCAAGTGCAATTAAAAGCACACTGGTCCCTCATGTTTTTATGTTAAAACAACTTTGTATTTACAGTGTTATTCTTTGATAGTAATATTTTACAGTGCACTGTAGATTGCTGTCCATTCTCTAATCTGAATTTGGAGTTTTATTAGTGTGCAACCTGCTAGATGTTATTAATTCTTCATGACAGTTTGGCAGAACTCCAAAAGGCATTCATTAGAGCTGATTTCAATATATATGGGTCAACAAGTCAAGTCTCAGCTTATTGCCTTCAAGTCTCAAATCAAGTCGAGACTGCACCCAAATAGAAGGTGGGAGTGTCAAAATTGTGCGAGTACAAACAGACAGTTTGAATCATTAATAGTCTGTCTCATAATGCTGTTGTCGCCCCCAGACAGAGCTGCTGCTTTTGCTGCAGTAAAAAAGCTTCAAGGTGAGATTCTTGTTGAAACAAAACAGATGTTCTTTTATTTAAAAAAAACTAAAGGCCTGCATACTGGTAAGTTAAGCAAACATTAGGTAACACCTCATTGGCAAGGCAGAGAAGTGTCAACACTGTTCAGTTATAGGTGTATTCATCTAATGGACCCAAAATAGTTTTTGTTGGCTAGCACTTTTCTGAAGTCTACTGCTTATCACAAACGCTAATTAAGATGGCACATGTTACACCGTTTCCTCAGTCTATGGCCTGAGGCTCCCTAATAAAAGGACCATGCACTTCAAACAGAAAGTTGTGCATCTAATTAAATTTCTGCACAAATTAATGAGACACAATGTTTACTCCTCCGTGAGACGATTAGTGAAGCTCCTAAGAGCGTGCACCAATGATACTGATTAGTTTAGTTACAAAAGGGGCTCAGTGAGTCCCTTATTGTCTCACCTCTCAAGAGCACATACATGATACGCAAATAGTGACAACTAATGTTTATCTATGAACCAAACCTTGTTGAAGGCCACTGTAATGTAAGTAGCTCAGATTGCCTCACTGTATTTACCTATGACTTGTATTCTCATATCGCTGATGAATGCAAAGTATAATTGCCGAAATGGTAATGTGTTTTTTATGTAATACTGCCTGGAGGTTCAATTTGTGTTTTGGAATATTTAAACACATATTTGTCCTTATGTGCTTTAAGGTTAAACAACTAAATGTGTGTGTTTTCCAATGTTAACCATCAATAAATGTCAGCTGATGGCTTGTGGGAAACTGGAAGCCTCTTAAATGCAAAATATGTTACAGTAAATGCTCGTTTAAGGAAAGGCCACAATATATGAGAATATTCAATTCTGTAATAAATAAAGCACAACTACATTGAAATTCAAATATATTCCAATAAGATACACTATATTATGCAAAACATGGGATACTTGATCTTATGAACACCCAGATGGAAACTCAACTGTAGCTCAATTAGTGTCTAATGGAAAGAACATTCAATAAGAACAATCAAGGTGTTGCTAATCTTGTCATGATGCGATTTTGAGGAAGTTGACCAGTGGGCATACCTATAAAAAAGAATATATATATATATATATATATATATATATATATATACTTTTATTAAGTAACAGAGAAAATGATGCATGTTTTTATATCCTCCCACCCCAAATATTGCAATGCCTTGTTTACTTGTCGAAGGAGTCAAGCGATGGAGCAGGTCCAAATTTTTTAAAAACAGCAGCCAAACTACTGACCAGAACAAAGTGTTTCTAACACATCACGCTAAATTTCCATTCACTACACTGGGTTCCAACCTTTTTTTCAAATATCCCTTTAAAGTACTATTTATCACATAGCCTTTGCATGGGTTGGCGTCGGGAGTATATCACTGTTATTCATGCATATCATGATTATTTTGTCATATTTTGATTAATAGTATAGTAGATAGTATTGCATGAGTAGTGGTTGGTTTCTGGGACTTGTCAAAATATTACAAACCTGTCATGGGTTATCTGCAGTGTGCCTGAAGGGTACTTTAACACAACAGGATACATATACAATGCAAAGATAAAAGAACGAACCAGGAGGATTAAAAGGGGCCCACAATTCAATGGTGCCCCAATGCCCACTAGAGAGTTAATCCGGCCCTGGCCAACATGACCACAATGTAACTAAGCACAAAGGACTATTGTTATGTTCTTAACAAACCTTTAAAAACTAAAATGTTAATGGTAGATTATTCATGCTATCATCTAAAAAAACTGTAGATAGACGGGGGGGTTACATAAAAATAGCAAAAAGGCTTTGCCGTTGGGGACCGAGTATGAGTATTTAAGTAAGAAGAATTGTATTTGTAAAATATTTCTAAAGACAACCCAATTTCTCTCCATAAGATCCTTAGCCTTCATGCTTTGCTGCAAATGCTGCTCATAGACTGTAAATGTTCCTTCTATACAGGGAAATGATGCATACAACCGGCGGTATGTCACTGAAAGATAAGATATGGCAGACAGTGGCATTAAAGGCATGCAGTGACGTTCAGCACCGAACCTCCCAACTGCCTCTAGCTGACCTACCACACTTGGAATGACCTTTCTGGAATAAAAGTGCTATGTTAAGTAAATCTATTTCTTTAAAGCCAACATGTATGTTGCCTTGTATACAAGTACACTAATGTAGTGATGTTGCATTAACATATTATTTTAGGATGCCAAAAAAGTGCTACCAGGGTATGGCTAAGAGACCTTTGAAAAAGGCCTTCCGCCACTTGGATCTCTTAGGACTTGTACATGTTAAAATGAAGACATGGAGTATTTACTTTGAGTCTTGAGTAATAAAGACGATTTTGTGTTTCAATGTGCGTACGGTTCACCCCTTTCTTCCCACAAAATGCCTGTACTACAACTGCATAGCTTTCAGTAGTGAAGCCAGCTCAGTTACTTGCTCCTAGGGATGGAAGGATACCAGGTAAGGAGTGTTACAGTTTTTCTCTTACACTTTGGAGCAGACCTGCCTCCACTCAGACCTTTCTCAGCTTGTGGAGTATCTGACATTTAATCCCACCAGCCTCATTACCGCCTGCAAGGGTGCTGTTGCGACATGACAGTACGGGCCAGGAGGAGAGTTGCCAGGCGGTTCAGGTGCGGGTCGCGGCCGCTATGAGAACTGCTGTCGGTGTGGACTTTGGCCCTGTCTGACGCCACGTCTCTCCACTCCCTACGAAGGACTTTAAAACTCCTCCAACACAACAAAACAATCTGAGTAGTGCGTCAACTGTATTGTTGATACGTAGTAGGGGTGCAAAAGATATATCGACTCAATATTGTTATCGCGATATCACGTTACGCAATATTATATTGAAAGTGTCGCAATGAGTATGCAATATTTTGTTTATTTTGTGGAGCGATGCGTCCCGTCCGTTGCCTGTGTGGCTTGGTTGTGTTTGATTTGGAGCCCTCTTGAAACGCTATAATGATCATCATTTCATTGACCAGTTATCGTGCTACTTGCACATGTTAGTGCACATCAGCGCACGGTTCCACTACGTGACAAACCCTATGGAGCATACCACGTGTGTGCATATTTCGACAGAGTGACAGTGTAAGTGAAGAAATAGATAGAGACAACAAAACGGAACGAATCAGAGCAGCGAAAGAAAAGTTGTGTCCTGTTCTCTTTATATATTTTATACTGTACAACCAGTAAAACATGTCCTGTTTTCTTTATATATTTTATACTGTCCAACCAGTAAAACATGTCCTGTTCTGTAGACATGGTCCTTATTTATTTATTCATGTTGGACCAGTGTGCTGTAAGAAAACTTGTTTGTTAGGAATCTATTTTGATGCGTTTTCCCATAACTTTTGTAATTTTACATGTCTTTAAAAATACCGAAATTAATATTGCTATCGCAATATTCATAATCGATATCGCAAATCACATTTTGTCAATATCATGCAACCCTAATACGGAGCAGAATTTCAGTCTAAGCAATGGTTTCATGTTGTAGGTTACCTGTGGTGACTACCACACTGTAAACATACTCTACTCTTTTTACAAGTTAAAGTTCTGCAGTGAAAATGTTACTTAAGTAAAAGTATGTAAGTATCATCAGGAAAATGTACTTAAAGTAATACGAGTAAAAGTACTCAATGCAGGAAATTCCTCACATTTTACAAACTGAAAAACAATGCATACAGTTCTGTCGATCAACTAAGTGATTAATCAGCTAATCATTTCTGCCTGTATTTTGTTTTGGTAGTTTAATTTATAATAAAAATGAGTTCTTTTAAAAACTACATGTTTATTTGTGTTCAAAAATCCTAATTTGTAAAGTAACTAGTAACTAAATCTGTCAGATGAATGTAGTGGAGTAAAAAGTGAAATATTTCTCTCTGTAATGTAGCGGAGTAGAAGTAGAAAGTGGCATAAAAAGAAAAGACTTAAGTGAAGTACCTCAAATTTGGTACAGTACTTGAGTAAATGTACTTAGTTACATTCCACCACTGTTGGTTACGCTATGGATTGTGTGTTATAGTGTGTGGTGTATAACAAATAATGATTGATCACTCCTTAAGCAAAGCTAACACACAACCCCTTTGTTATTTTACAAGTGGTACAGTTTACCGAGTCATTTTAAGGCGCACGTATTCCGTTTGAAAATAACTTTGCGTTTTCATTTTGAAAGTCAAACGTCACGGCAAAATATTAAATTAATACAACAGCGGCAATAACACGTACTTGAAGGCAACACACTATATGCAAGTCCAAACAAGAATAAAGTCAAGCCAAGACACATAATAGTGCGAATAACTTAATAATAACTCAACTCCACTTTACGCACCACTTTCGTGACGAAAAACTTTCAAGTGCTGTCGTACAAAAGCTCAGACGAGCTGTGGACACGCTGAACACAGTTCAAATAGCAATCTGCACATACATACTTTGTTCTTCCAATCCTCTTACCTGCTCTAGGTCTTCTGCAGGTCCCAAGACGGGCGAGACAAGAGACAGAAACAGCGCACAAAATCCACCACTTGTTGGACAGAGTCATGCTGCTGAACAGGGGGCTGGTCTGCGCTGAATGTAAAGTTAGGAGGAAAACTTCATCAAGTTGTAGGGCTGAAGGTGTGTGTGTGTGTGTGTGTGTGTGGGTGGGTGGGTGCGTACTTCCGTTTGATAACACTATGACAGTCTGCAGGCACTGTGAAATTGAAATTCTCTGTAATTTCCTGGAGGGACACTTGAGGAAATAAAACATTCCCATTGACTGATAAAGTTTACCAAGAAATTAAGACCATGTTATCATTTTTCACCATAACTCAAACTTGATCCTGCCTGTTTAGCATGCACACAATCTCTCTCTCTCTCTCTCTCTCTCTCTCTCTCTCTCTCTCTCTCCTTTAAAATCATTTAAGGAAATTAGACACTGTAGTTTGAGTGTTTTCTGTAGGTCATTCCAAGTAGAAATTGCAGCAAACATGAAAGCCTTTTTAAAGACCTGTGCAGGCTTGAGGTACATTCAAGGAGATAGTGTTCTGGGACCATAAAGTACTAGTAGTGTAAAAGAAAGAAATTCAGATATGTAACATGGGAGCCTACCTAAAATGCCTTTGTATATGAACATATATGGTGAGTAAGCCGGCGATTTGACAGAGAGGGCAAATTCACTGTGGAGTAAAGCATACAGTGATGAGTGAGGGGTCTGCAACTTGAAATGAACCTTGAAGCTCCATGATACACAGCATCCAACATCTGAAGACACTTTGATGGGGCATTCATGTACAACAGATCACCATAATCAATAATAGAGAGAAATGTGGCATCAACTAGCCTTTTTCTGGCAGAAAAAGTAAAACAAGATTTGTTCCTTAAGAAAAAAACCTAGCTTCAATTTCTACTTTTTTTACCAGTTTCTGTATATGAAGCTTAAAAGAAAGGTGATCCTCAATTAAAAATCCTAAATATTTATAAGATGAAACTACCTCAATTGTTTTACCCTGATCAGTAACAATATTCAGGTCTAACTCTTTTTTTCCTTGAGTTTGAAAAGACCATTACTTTGGTCTTCTCAGCATTAAGCACAAGCTTTAATTGATAAAGCTGTGCTTCCACTTTGTCGAAAGCAGTTTGCAAGCATTCATACGCCTTCTTAATGGATGACCGGTTAAAACACCAGACCCCTTAAGTAGTACTCCTGGGAAACCAGCATCCATTTCCTGGGTGAAAGTCTTGTGTTTTCCCCAAACGTCCTTGGGACACAAACTCTACTCCCCCACTTAAAATCCCCGTGTTTTATGGAAGAGTCAAACTATACCTTAAAGAATACAATGATATTTTGAACAATATGGGCTTCCAAGTTTTATAGCAACAGTTTGGGGAAGGCCCTTTCTACGGAGCCCCCCAGGGGTCAGTAGAGAACCTAAACCGTGCGCACAGAATAAAAATCTGTTCCCAAAACTGTCCACACGGATTCATAATCTGTGGCATCGGTGAGAACGTGAGAAAGATATTCACAGATTCCAAGGTGAGAATGTGAGAAAGTTAGAAAGATATTCACAGATTCCAACTTACATGATCAATTACTCTATAGCGAAATGTTATTAAATCACAAATGACGCATCTTTCCTAATGTAGTAAGGTTAACAAAAAGCTACAAACTCATTTTCATCAAAACGAGCCGTCCTCCAACCTGGAGAAATAACGTTGGTCTCTACGAGCAGCCGGCGGTGAGATGGCAGTAAGACGAGCGCTTAGGGACCGTCTACAAACTAGGCTACAACACGAAAAGAGATACAACAAAAATAGGTATTAATTCAATTATTAAATAAGGTAGTGTCTCCAAACTTACCTCAATTATAAAAATGTCTCCTGCTGGTTGTACTACAGCACTTACCTTTAAAAAATAAGCAAAATATAATTTTTATTCTGTGCGCACAGTTTAGTTTTTTCTTCTCAGCTGACCCCAGGGGGGCTCTGTACTTTTCCCATTTCAACAGTAGTAAGTTCAGCCTTCTGCTGGTTCAAACTTTGTTTGTTCAGTTCAGTAAAAAAAACTAGGCAGATTTAAGTACTGTTAATAATTTTTCTGTTGCTTTTGCAGGTTTGAAGGAAGATCTAGACAGGAACATACTGTATAGGGAAGGGGAGCTCCAAAGCCCAAAGCCACTGATTCGATCAATAAAAATAATGATAGAGTAGCGAGTTAAAGATTCAGTGTTAATAATTCATTTGTACATGAAATGAACACCTACTACTTTGAATATTGTTAAATACAATGTCCGTAAGTTCAGTTACTCATAGGGCCCTATCTTGCACTCAGTGCAATTGCCTTTTCACACCGATGCATGTATCATTCCTATTTTGCACCCGACGCACGTCGGTAAATTAGGGAATGCAACAACGGGGAAATGAGGCGCCGCACGCCGGCCACAACAACGGGACGGGGCCGCCTGCTCGCGGGACGCAACAACGGGCGCAGGGGCACAAAAGAAGAACGGGGAAAGGAACCGTCACACGCGGGACACGCCGACAAAGGAACAGTCTCCCGGGTGAAAGTCCTGTGTTTTCTGACCCATCCACCACACCAACCAACCTCCTTGCGCAGCCTTTCGCTTTATCAGTACTACTCGCTACCGTCAGCGTTCTGGGATCACGAAATATGCTTCCCATTAAAATGCATTGCTTTCAATTTCGTAATCGCCACACGAAAAAAACGCCACTTACGTGTCCTGTCCACGACTTAATAGATTACATAACGTAACTATATAACGAACTGCCATGAGACCTGGCTGGCACAACACGCATACACTTCATCTAAACAGACGCAGCAGTTCCCATTTTTGTAAACCATACATAATTACAAAGGTAAATATTACTGAAAATGCGCTTCAGGTGTTTGGATAGATCAGGAGGTACTTTACAGTACAGTCCTCAAAAAGTCCCAGCATTTTTTGTGTCTTGTTGTGTTTTACACAACATTTCCATGAATCATGGATGTGTTGATGACATAAATGAGGAAATATTAGAGGACTTAAGGAGACGTGATGTTGAACTACGGCGGGATTGGACACTCTGGCGGGATCTGGTCCGGGAGTAATGCGCGATGCGCTCCTGGTGGAGCAGGTGGACGGAGATGGAGTGGGGGGGGAAGAGGAAGGGGCACAACAGGTGCAGGTGGTGCGTTTGGAGGCCCACACTCCATGGCTGCAGCAATCCTCTCCAGACTTGAGGAGATGCGCCCGATAGGAGCAGCGACATCGCCACCCGGCCAAGACGGGCATTTATTACTTTGCCGCATCCCGGACAGCTCCCGCTGGCGTGCGCCAGTCAAATCCGCCGTTATAATAGCAATCCGCCATGGAACAAGCGCGCCTGCTCTTAAAGGGAATGTGAGATGACGCTCTGATTGGTTATTTTCACGTCACGCCCAAACCACACCTAGCTACTTCAGACCAACCCATTTTAGATTTGCGTCGGGCGCAAGAGTCATTTACCCCGCTGGTATAATAGCAACAGCGCCCAGATCTGCCCACAAAGCTACTTGCGTTTTGAGTTTCATACTTGCATTTCAGATCGTCAAAATAGGGCTCATAGTCTTGATTAAGGAGTTTGGCTTTAAGATAAATCTGACCGTTGTAATAGATTGATCGAATTTCCGTAATGATTTTAATATATTGTATTCTTTATAAACTCCAGCCACCGTCAAAGAAAGTGAAAGATATCCAAAGAAAGTGAAAGATCAAAGAAAGTGAAAAATATCCAAAGAAAGTGAAAGATATTTAAAGAAAGTGAAAGATAGCCAAAGAAAGTGAAAGATCAAAGAAAGTGAAAAATATCCAAAGAAAGTGAAAGATAGCCAAAGAAAGTGAAAGATAGCCAAAGAAAGTGAAAGATCAAAGAAAGTGAAAAATATCCAAAGAAAGTGAAAGATCAAAGAAAGTGAAAGATATTCAAAGAAAGTGAAAGATAGCCAAAGAAAGTGAAAGATATTCACAGAAAATTAAAGATATTCACAGAACGTGAAAGATATTCAAAGAAAGAGAAAGCTATTTAAAGAAAGTAAAAGATATTTCAAACGGACATTGTTCCAAAACTGATGCCCACACTCAAACTTGTTGTGCCATCCACAGACGGTGTCCCAGTTGCCAAGACAAGCTGGACAAGACTGAGACATGGGGTCCTGGCCCAATTCCCCAGAACAGCTGCGAAAATCTGTTCTGGGAAAGTTAACATTTGTTTCCTCTCCCTGAAGGGATGCTGAGGTACCATCAAGCCAGCCTCCTAAACCCCAACTGCTCCCATGGAGCTCGCAAACAGCCAACAGCAGAAGAGGTGGTCATACCGGTCCGCTCCCAGGAGTGACTGAGTGGAACTGTAGTAGTGTGATGCAGAGGAGGCAAAAGAGCAAAGATGACCAATCCGCCTTTCTTTGGCAAATAAAGGTTTGGAAATACAATAATAAAAACATAAAAATGCTGTATCCCTTATGTCATTAAGATAACTGACTGTGGCAGTCCCTTGGAGATGTTATTAACTGTGAGTCAGTTACATCACATCAACCCACCCTGAGTAAATTATGACTATTTCATTTTGCATGGGCCTAACTGAGAAATGGATTTTCTTGACAAATAGTGTGTCATCGTTAACAGAGGTGTCATATTCTGAGGTGCAGCCGGCTGTATAATAGAAACAGAGTAAGGATTTCTGGCATAACTTCACCTACCTTCAAACATTTTATTCTTAATCATCACATACAACTAGTACAATGTAGTGCAATTCTATTACTGCATTTAATCCATCCAAGTATTAAGAGCAGTGGACAGCTATACAGCATCTGGGGAGCAACTTGAGGTTCAGTGTCTTGCTCAGGGACACTTTGACATGTGGCCGGATGACCTGGGATTGATCGGCCAACCTTGTGGTTGTGTTAAGGGGCATGGGGAAGGGAAATGGGAGACGGGAAACTCCAGCAACACTTATACGCTTGGGCAGTGCCTCTCAGAGTCAGATACAACGCAAAATGCACCCTTTAGCGTTTGTACGCCAGGATTTTGATCCTTTGAGCCAGTTAAAATCAGCCAAAAAAAACAGGTTCCCTCTGCATACAAACAGCCAGACACTAACGTTAACGTTAGCCTAACAGTTAGCCTACTTGCCTTGCTGGTGTGAGAGGTGGCTACGGGAGGACTTGATGGGGAGAGGGCGGCCAAGCAGGATGGTAACTTGTCACTTGTAACCATGTTTTTGAATTAATGCAGGTTAAGTAAGGGTTAATGTCCGACGAGGTTACCATTGTCAGGTATTGATGGACGACGGTGAGGCGTGAACCATCCGACGCAAAGCGGAGGACGGTTGCCTCCGCAGAAGTCCATTAATACCAGACACTGGACACCTCAAAGGGCATTAACCTGCTTATACCATGGTCACTTGCCAAATAACATTTTTAAAACATTAGTTTATATTTTAATTAGTTTTACAATGGAAATGTTTCCCTGGTAACGCCTGACGGTTTGACTAATACCTGGAACAATCATTCCCAAGCTATAAGGTTCTTATGCAATGCAAACGTTGTTTACTCCTCCAGGAAATAGGAAGGACCTTAGATACAACTTGCTTCCCTTAGCAAAGGGAGATATGTATAATCCGCTCAGCTACAAGCCAGAAAGCTAACGCTATGCTAGCAAGATCCGAAATCATTCACATTGTGTACAGTTGGCAATCAGTAAAAGTAACCTGACAATTATGTTGAACAACAAGACTAGCTATCCAGCCATGTCATTATCCCCATTAACGACTTTTCCAAACAATTTTATCCACGATGTGTAACGTTACTGTTGGCCGCAGAGATAACGTTATTCGCTGTGAAACAAAGTCAGTTAAGAGGGGCAGTATAACTTACTTCTTACAGCTTGTGTGTTAGCGCCATCCTGTGGTGTTCAGAGGACGAGGCACTGAAGCAGCACACTGTGTTAAAAATAATAGATTCACATTTCCTTTTTGTTTTAATAGTGCACATTAATTTAGAACAGTAAACAGTCAGTTTCACCAGAACTCCTTTAGTAGGTAGCCTACATCCATTTTTTATGGACACCCTGCAACCAATCAGAATCGAGAATTCACCCAGACCATGGTATAAATGTATGTAACTACCGTATAATGCCATCAACAAACTGTTTCCCTAAGCTTAACCAAGTGTTCTTAGTTGCCTAGATAAGGTCTAAGCCATTTTTTCCAGTCTTTGGTTCGCCTGGTCTCCTTGTGTGATCATGCTTGTATAACCTCAACCCTGTTATGCACAATCAAGTTATAGACATAATTTCTTTCAGGAGAACCTGGGCTATTAGGATATGTATGCTGCAGGGATGTATAAATTGTTTATATATATATATATATAAAAGACAATAAAAGACTAAATGGAAATGGAATCTTACAGATATGTATTGAAATCGCACGGAGAACAATAAAAACAAAATAAACTGTAAATAACAGAAATTTGAAACTATTTTGATTTTTACCCATTAAAGTCCATATGCTTTTATCCAAAAAGTTAGTTGTGTCATCTTCAATGTATTTTCTGTCTGTTATTAGACATCAGTAGGCCAAATCAAACTCATTTCAACCTCCAGGCTTCATTCTTTATCTATCTGCCAGGCCTCTGCCAGGAACTTCCAATACACACACACACACACAGACACAGTAAATAAGGCCTTCCTGTATGGGCTCTCCATTCTCTGAGCAAACTGAATCCTTAAATGACTTCGTGTAATTGGTCGATACAGTTGTCAGTCAAGGCGTCACAATCCAAGACGGCACAGGCTTACGCAAATACATTGGTTGTTGATACAAAAGATAACTAAATACAGTAAACAGCCGTTCAATCGTGGATTTATCGCTCTGGAATTACTCCGAAAAGTCAGTGTTGTCACAGTTTCAAGCCGGATTACAAAACTTCTGGAAGGGCTACAAAGGCACTGAATACATTGTTGTACAGTAAAGCACCAGCTGTTTAACCTGACTCCGCCAGATGGATTGCTTCGCATTTGCTCGGTTTATCCATCTGGAAAACTTTCCGTTGGAGAACTTTTGGGAAGGGGCGGAATACTGGTTATTTGATTGGATGAACCATCTGTCTATCACCTATGTTGGTGATAGACGAGCCAAATCAACCAATCAGATCCACGAAGCGTATGAAAATACAACCACAAGCCCGCCCCTGCTGCTGCAGGCAAAGCATAGCTCGTAAGCTCAGCATGCAAGCAACATGTCGGTAAAGGATATTTGCCATTTGTGTAACGAGAATTTAGGAATAAAAGGCACCATTTCAGGTTCCCAGACCATATTCCAAAAGAAGGATCCAAGAGAAGAAAAGCATTAGCGAGCGGCTAACAGAATTAGGGCTAACGCTGGCTGATAATACTGGTTAGCTGATTGGATAAACCATCTGTCTATCACCACCTAACCCACCTCAAAACCAACGCTGATTGGCCCGGTCGTTTGGCTAACGGCTCCAAATTTTCTCTGCCTCAAGATGCCAGACTGATCTGCGAGTGGAAAACTGGAGCTTGCCAGATCAGGACAGTCTCACGAGGCTACCAGCTGTTAGCTATAAAGCTAAAAACACTACGATGGCCTGGGTTGAAAGGTCGCAAAGCAAAGGAGAGGTTATGTGAGTTGATTTTTGGATTCATAATTATTTATTTATTTATTTTACAAAGAGACTGTAATTCCATGATGGATTAAAAAGCTTCTGGGTGGCCTCCAATTGTTAGAGGACCTCATTGAAACAGTGCATTTCACTGCTTCGAAAGAAAAAAAAGGAAGTCTCTACACTCTCTGGAGATATTAAATATGACATCAAAACACAGTTTTTCCTTGCCGGCGATTCCGGCGCCTGGTAAGTGTCTGGTAAGTGTCCATATGCATGTACAAATAGTATCTATCTCAACCCATTGACAGATTTGTGCTTGTTGTGTGAGCCTTGAAGGTGGAAAATGTCACTGAATCATAACACCAGTCCACAGGCTTGGCACTGCAGCTCAGTGTGTGCATGCTTGGTTGTACATCTGTGGACGTTTGTGGGAAGTCAGTAGACAAGAATGTGCCTGTCTGTGAGACTAATCGGGCAGTACTATTACTCACTCTGTTCAGAGAAACAGTTCCTCTGTGGTCCCCCACCTTCTGCATGGAAAGTCTTAGAGTGAGAGAAAGTAAAAGTCACATGGGCAAATCTGCAGAAAAGCTCTGCTGGAATTTCCTGTGTGCTAATTTTCCCACGATATCATGGCCTCCATATTTCTCACTTGAAACAGTGTGTTGAAGGGGACAACTCCGGACATTTTGGCTTGTAGCAGATGACATGATGTCATTGTCTGGCTTTTGTTCTCAAGCACTGTCCTCCTGGTACCTTCAGAGATGAAAGCCGCTCCTTGATTTTATCTGTCTACAGGGGGAAGAAATATGCCCCCACACACCTTGCATAAAAAAGCAGCTGTGGGGAAAACACTGCTGTAACATCCATTGCCATCCATTGGTGGTTCAACTATTAAAATTGCAGCAGCTACTGTAATACTCACATGTCTCTTAAGAAAATGGTTTCCCAACATGGGGGTTCGGACAAACCCTCAAGATAAATTCTAGGGGTCCCAAGATGATTAATAATATAGGAAAGGAGACTTTTCTTAAATCGTTGCTTTTTCTTGTGGAATGCTGGAGGATTTCTACGTCCACCATGCCCTTTAAAGGACTATCTAAAAAGGAAACATCAAACTTTGGATTCTACTGCGCGCAACTCAAAGATATAAGCAACCTCTTAGGAGGTAGACATTGCTTGGCTATAAAAGTCAAAATGGTTGAGAGGCAGTGCTTAAGGGGGTGACATCAACATGTCTACATCTGGAAGTCTAGTCTGCCGCTGCCATTACTTTCCTTTCCAACGGGTGGTGCAGGTTAGCATGAAAACTGGGCTGACAATGACCAAACAGCTCCACCTTGTGGAGAATCAGCAGGCTGCTAAACTTTTAGTTTGGGTTTGTGAGTTAGTGAAAGAGTGAAAAACCAGATTAGCAAGGTATTTTCATCATTCCATACATATTTGCATGTCAGTCCACTAACAAAAGTACACCCAGTTGTTTGTAGGTTTTGCTGGGTTGAAGTCTCAGTCTTCAAAGCCATCATTTTCAGTCCTGTTGCAGCACTCCTCAAAAGACTTGGATTAAGCCCAGCGCAAGATAACTTCATCCTGTCATACCCTGTTTGGCTTAGATAACACTTTCAGTGCTTTAGCTCAATCTACTCCTCTGCTTCAGCCATACATGTCTCAAGTTATAATGAAAAGAAGGTTTAAAAATAGTCAAAGTGATGTTGGTGGGACAACTCAGTATGAGTGATCTAGCAAGGTGAGTAATGAAGATTAATGTTTTGAGGCCAAGGGCTCCCAGTGAGCTTTATTGTGTTAATGCTTTTCGAATAACACATCCCTTTTTATAAAAGTTCAACTTAAAAAAAATGGTGCTCCTTTATACAGAAAGCAGCCAATAATTTACATATGCACTTTACAGTGAGTTCACCTTCAGTTCTAAATTAATGGAATGATTCAGTAGAAGTGGCCATTTTGACAAAGGCTGATCTTGTAGGTGGTGGATGAGAGAGCAGATAATTGAATACGGGCTTGCAGTGTGGGTTGAAATATGTGGACACTTGATTAATCAAGGTGCGGAGCACGATTCACAGCTACAACACCTGGTAGCTTAAATGTGAAACTCCCCTGCTGGATTCTCTAACAACCTAGTGCACCTCATTGTCTTTCACAATATAATTTGACTCTTTTCAGGGCTCAAGGGGCTGCTGAATAAGCAGCTCTCTTTGACTTAAATGTTGCCACAGTTACGGTCCAAACAATACCACCTACCACAGTGTTACAAAATGTTCATTCTTTCACTGCCGCAGCCCAAATTATTGATATGTTTCAAACTAGGAATCGGTTATCAACACTGCCATAGGGGGTTACAGTATTTTCCCTTGGTTTGAGGAACACTTATGTGCAGGTATTTGGGGGGGTTAGGGGTCTTGCCTCAAGAAAATGTTAAATCTTTTCAATAAAAAAAGCAACTTCCCCGTACATTTTGTCTCTTTGTGGGATTTTGTTCCCTTTTGGATTTATGTGTCTCTTTGTAGTTGCATTGTGTCTCATTTTGGTAGTTTTGTGTCTCTTTTTCACATCTTTTTGTAGCATTCCCAAAGCTAGGGCAGATAATAACTAAACAATACTCATAAGATAAAGACAAAACTGCTGCCCAAACTGGCTTGGTAATGGTGTGCGTGTGAGTTATATGTAAATACAAGCTGCTGTTGCTTAGATATAAAGAGGAAATGACACAACACCATGCTGTACATCATTGCACAGGTTCATAGTCTAGCACAGCTGTTCCCTGGGCATCATCTGAACCCAGGTTGCATTAGCCAAGTATCCTTTGAGACAATTTAATTGCATCTCCAAGAGATGATGTGTCATTATGCATCAGGAGAAAGACATTATATTTTACACTCCTTAATATATAATATGCTGCTTATGCTTGCTTGCTGAGCTGCATGCCACAAGTCAATGCAGTAACAGATTCAATTGCATTGATGGATGAGTGCATTTTAATTGGGTTTTCTTTCCTATGTTAAATTAAAATTGATGTTATGCAAGTGAAAACAAGAACAATCTAATACAATTAGGTTGACATCCCCACTGCCATCAGGTATCACAGTCATAATGCGGCCACCATGTTGTGAAAGGGCATTAGTACAAGTAATTCAAACCCAGACACAAAAGATAATCTGTCAGTTAAAGTCTACAAATCTGTCCTGGAAAAAAAGAGCTGCTTCCCTCTCTAAATCAGTGGGCCCCAAACTTTTTCACCCACATCCCTATCAGATGAACTCAAGTGCCCCTTTAATCAACAGTCAAAATTAGTTAATTTGAAGTGTATTTAAAAAAATCCTACAAAAGTGGATATTATATATATATATATATATATATATATATATATATATATATATATATATATATATATATTTTATTTAATATACTTGAATTGAATTGTCAATGTTTAAGTTGTTTTGGTTAAGTTTGTAGTCGGTATCCTACTGGAGTGGCAGAAGCTCAACTTTTATCTATCTATCTATCTATCTATCTATCTATCTATCTATCTATGGTTTTCTCTTTCAACTGTTTATGGATTGGCTAGCTATGCCTATGTTTATAATGTGTAGCTAGTCATGTTTATCCATTCCTTTTTAGCTAGTTAACGATTGTCCATTACTTTTAGTGGTTATACCCAGGGTGCGATTTTCAGCAGAGGCAGGGATATACTGTATAGACCAGAAAGGGGGAAATCCCAAGCACCCCCCGGCAAATCACACCCTGGTTATTGGTATATCCATTACTTTTAGCTGTTTATCCTACGTTTAGCAATTCCAATTGTCCTTGCTTTAGCTATTTTAACCATGTATGAGTCTAATTTGCGCTATTTTACCTGTTTAGCTAACTATATGGCCTGTCTCTCCATTAGCCTACTTTTAGTTAACTATATTAACCATTTATCTATTGCATTTAGCTTACTATTTAAACTATGTATCTATTACTAGCTAACTATTTCATCCATCCATTTCTTTTAGCTAACAACTTCTCCTGTTTATCCATTCATTTCAGCTAATTATTTCAACTGTTTGTCCGTTACTTTTGGCTAGTTATTTAAAAGTTATATTCTTTTATAGGCTTTCAATACAGACGCACCCGGCACCATGTACACATATTTAGTTAAAAGAAGGATACTTTCTCTTGTTGGACAAAGCATATCTCTCTCAGTATAAATAGATCACATTGTATGCACACATTAAAGGAAAAGTCGACTGGAACTTGATTAAAATGGATTTACGCACTAGGCTAATGTCAAACAAAGGAGCCTAAGGGGGATTTCCAGCTCACACAATTACTTCATACAGAAATAATACAAAGACTTTGCTCTGCAATTAAGGTCCTTGTTCTAGCCCAAGTTATATCTGATTGTGGTTACAGGGCAAAACTAAAAGTAGGAGATTGGAAATCAGACATAATAAAGACACTCACAAAGTCAGTACATTTTACGCTTATTCCGAGTTTTAAGATGACACTGCAGTCGCACTTTGAACAAATTGTCAAAGTCAATTAGAAGTTTTCGAGTTGGATCACACACACACACACACACACACACACACACACACACACACACACAGTGCTTGTGCTTGCAGGCATCTGCTGAATGATTCCTTTTTGTTTTTATTGTGAGAACCCATTTTCATTAGATCAAACATCAGGCTACATTTCAGGAACATGGCATTTATTGAAATTGAGTTAGCCTTTCCTCACACTCTGTTCACAAAACTGATAATGAACCACAAGTGCATTATACATGGACTACAAAGAACATTAATTTTCTTTTGAGTCCAGGTGTGTTAAAGGGATACTTCACCGATTAGCATTAAGCTTTGTATATGCAGAAACACGGTAGTATTTTTGAATGACCGTGCTTCCCTCCCTCATGTCCCACTGAGACGAGACTTCTCTGTATTCTGGGTCTGGAAAAAAGCCTCTGATGACGCAAAAATCGTCGTTTTCCGTCATCGGAGGCATTTTTGCCCAGAGGCAATGGACTACAGCCAGTAGTAGGAGCAACTTCACGTTTTTAACCCGCCCATAGTGGGTTGGACTGTCGACTTTCTCCGAACATTGCTGAAGCAAAACGAGCGTCAGCCATCTTGAATCCTCACTTACTGGCTTCTCAGCAGAAAACTTTTAGATAGATAGATAGATAGATAGATGGATGGATTTATTCATCCCAAAGGAAATTTTAGTACAACAATTGTGTGCATTCAAACTACCGCACACGTGTACTACCGGGATACATTGGTACAGATCAGGAGAATATGCAGGACACTTTATTACAGATGGAATACTCGACTATGGAGACCAGCGGTGTTGCTCGATGCATCTGGCCGGTAAAGGGACATCATCAGCGGGGAACGTTGAATGAGTGTGCCAGTGGAAAGCTAACGCTAGCCGGCCACCTGTTCCATCAGTCCTGCTTGCAAGTGTCCGCTCATTAGACAACAAACTGGACTACATCCAACTTCAACGAAACTCCCAACGCGAGTTCAGAGACTGCTGTGTTTTTGTTCTTGTGGAAACATGGCTGAACACCAGTGTACCGGACTATCCAGCTACCAGGCTGGCTGCTCTGTCGCCGGGTAAGACTAGCTAGTTGAGGTGGGCTGTGTTAACACGGACTGCCTGGTGCAGAAATGCGGTGCTTGTATCAAACTAACTGCTAACTGCTGGTGGAGTTTGTGACTGTTAGATGCCGACCATTCTACATTTCACGCAAATTTACGGCTGTGTTTATACTAGGTGTTTACAGCCCACCAAGCGCTAATGCTAGTAGCTATGTGTTAGCTGAACTTTACGGAGCATATCATGTGTGTGCACTAAATATAGCCTGTTTCGTATGTCGTTTTTATATAATGTCATTTTTATATATATATTAAATGTGTAACACCACTTGAGCCACGGTGAAACGTTGTTTCGTGTACATTGTTGAAATGACAATAAAACACTTGAGTTGAGTTGAATGCCTCAATGTCTGTCTGTCTGTAAACGGTAGGCGTGGCTTGGGAGTAGTAGAGAGTATGCAGCGAAGCAAGTGCATTCTGGGATTTGGTGTCTTTCATCCACATGAGCCAAAAACACATTTTCTTGGCCTAGAAGCCACCAATTTCTAAACATTTTTCACATTTCTACTACATAAGTGACCCAATTTAAAGATATACTCATCTTTCCAATGGTGAAATATCCCTTTAAGTTGCCAACAAAACAAAGAAACAAACAAATCCTTCAGCAAACATGGATAACATAATCGGAGTGTCTATTTGCACCCCCGGTACAAATAGTCTCGGCCACACAGCTGAGCTATTTACACCCTGTGACGTAACAACAAAAAAACATTGCTCGCGTGCACCGAAATCATGGTGTCAAGTTTTGACTCTAACGTTTATAACAATTGAATTTCTAGAGGAAAATGGATACTACAGTTGCGCTTTCTGTCTTCAGGGAAAGCATACAACCGTTAGTTTGTTAGTTAGTACCTATTTTTTTGTATACAGTATGGTTACCTAGCAACCGAGGCTTGAAGAAATCAAGTGGTAAACAGTTGTTTAACTTCCTGAAAGAACTGCTAGGTGAGTGGTTAGTACACTTACTTTTGGTATGGGAGTTTGGAGTTTGATTCCCCTGTGGGGTGATCTTATTTTTTTAAATTTGGATTGGATAATTTGCATGCAATTGCGCAAGTTTTTTTGCAGGGTGGTAGGGTAAGACTCATGAATATGCCTGCTCTGGTTGGGTTGGTTAGGTTTAGGCAAGAGGAGTGGGATTGGTTATGGTTAGGGTAAGAATGTCAGGGCGATAATATTCCAAAAAGGTGTAATACATGAGTAGTATGGATAACTGTGTGTAAATATATGCCAAGGTACTGTAGATGCACATAGCATACATTGATATTTGTACCAGATAGGGTATTAATAGAACACATTGCTGTGTGCACCGGCGGGGTACTAATAGCATTCATTTCTAATTGCACCGGGGTACGAATAGCACTTCTAATTGCACCAGGGTACAAATAGCATACACTGCTAATTGTGCCAGGGGTGCAAATAGCATACACTTCTAATTGCACCAGGTTACAAATAGCATACTGCTAATTGTACCAGGGGTGCAAATAGCATACACTGCTAATTGTACCAGGGGTGCAAATAGCCTCACCCTAACATAATCCTATAAAGTTTTCATTACTCATGTGAAGAATTTTCTTTTGTTTACCCATTAGGGAATAAAAAAAAAAAAAAAACAGTGGTTCTGTGTACACCTGTTTCAGCCTCAGAGTTTTTTTTTGGCAATTTTCTGCAAACACAAAAGATACAATATGTGGTGAATTACAAAAAGAAGCCTGGTTCAAAACATGTGCTCATCACATACCTTGCTTTAGCTTGAGAGAGAGGGTCAGACTAACAGCCACAGCTTTCCCACTCTGAGCTGCCCAGGGATGAGCAACACCGACCGACTGAGTGGGTCATGGTAGTCTGAGGAGTGGTCCGCAGGTTCTGAGCAGAACATAGAAAGATACAAACTGCGTTATGTGAGCTGTGAATTGTTTTCATGTCAATATAGTGATTTTTGTAGTGCAAATGACACATACACTAGAGTACAATAGACTGCAACACAATGCAACTTATTTCAAGAAAAACTCGCCAGTTCAAATCAGCCCTAGTTAGTGTCTTTTTCAAGGTTATTGGGATAATTCTGATTAACAGAAAGCAAATGATAAACATTTTGTCTTTAAAAGCAAGTAGGGCTCAAATATAAAAAGTAGGAGTACATAAACAGACGAAAGACAGTGAAAAGGAAAATGATGGCTTATTTCAACCTGGCACGTCATTCATAAATGTGGCTATTGTGGGTCTATAGATCAGGCTAACTTATGAATCATTTAAAATGCTTGTCTCTGAGTCTGAACGATGGAGAGGAAACGCAGAGAGAGGCTGCCGGGTGTCCAGTGCAAAGTTAGAACGACCTATTAAGGGATGGGAAATGGAAAATGGGAAATACGTTCGGCTAAAATAAACCGGAATTATCCTTTAAATCAGAAAGCTGAATAAATGAGTGGAGACACATAATGAATGCAAATGCGTGCATAATCACTGAAGTGTTTAATGAGGATGAAAATTATGTGCATGTTACACCACTTTTTCTTTTTTCTTCTATTAGGTCTGCAGACAACAAGAATAAAGCTGGTAATGATTTGTTTTGCAATCATTTGTAATACATCACCATTGTCTGTATATATGTCAAAGTTGTACCACAGTATTCCATATAATGAATTCTCTGATGCACCAGCAACATAATTGATTTAATGTACTGGTTTGGTTTTGTCTTGTTTTTTAGTTCAGAAAATTTTCATTGAATTTCCTATTCATTTATATATTATAATCTATCTTAGAATATTAGACTGTTGTTGATTTTACATGTTAATTCCCATTGGAGATACAGAGGATTTCACACAAATAAAATAAACATTCTTTGCTTTTACAGAAAAACATATCACTAAGTAAAATGTAATGTCTCTGAACAAGAAGCTTTCAAGATCCAGATCTTAACCCTTTTAAACACATATGGGACATTTTGGAGTGATGTGCTGAGTCTGTTCCGGCAGCTCATGGTAAACAATCACCTTAGTGAGACACTTCCATTTGTTGCCTATCCGTATCCACTCTAACTTCTGGTTTATTAGTATGCCTGTCAGACCGTTCAGGCCATATAGAGCATGTTGTGTCAATAGCGGTGTTAAGCAAGGTGGTAGGCCTATGTTATCTCTCTAACTTGTTTTACTTGTTAAATGTCTGTAAAACAGGTTGTGTTGAGTGGGAAGATGAATGGGAAGATCATTGGACAACACTCCCCCCCGCCCCCCATCGCTCCACACTTGGACCTATTCTCCCTACCCACCCCTCTACTCCTACCCCCAGGGTTTTTAGTCAGTATATATTTATTCTCTGGTATGATTATTGACTATGTATTGTTGTATATTGTGTCTGAATGTGCCTGACCACAAATAAAGTTCTCTCACCGGAAAAAGACAGTTCTTTTGATTTGATTTTTAAATTTGGGTTTTAAGTAATCTCATAACTTTTTTTATTTCATGTTTGCAGGTGATTTGGTGATAATGTTATATAGCTGTTGGCTGAATGTTGCCAGTAACCTGGAGTTTAGTGGCAATTCACTGATCACAGCCCATACAATAATGTATTGTAAAAATGCATTCACCTGTGTTTCTTCCCTCAAAATGGATGTTAAATGAAAACCTGGACAAAGTATAATGCCTGAACGTTGTTTCCCGGCTAGCAGCTCCTAAGTCATTCTCATACTGTCCCTATATCACAGATTTAGAAATGACAAGCTTGATGAATGCAGCTAGTTTGCATGAGAATGCCTGAGAGAACATTAACCAGACTGCCGTTCAGTCACGGAGGACATGCCGCGGAGGCTGTGCTGAAATAATTACATTACGAGCTGAGATTAGAGGCCATCGTCTCAACACATTTTGCCAAATGGCAGTGATTTCCCTTTGCAAAGCTATTCTCCTCCACTGCACAAACAATAGGCTCCCTCTGAGATGATGCAATTGCATCATGCACTGCAAAGCCAACTCTCTAAACCCATTTTAATCATCTCCTCTTTGACCGTATAAGCTTTTGTCTGCATGGATCCAAAGCGAGGAGATGAAATGGGCTGTGACCCATCCTCTGGGTAGATTCACACCATAAATAATAAATTCAATATCTGTATCATTTGGCAGCAGTCCTTTAGACGAGGCACTTTACAGTGACAGTATAGATTTGAACTACTGACTGTGCTCAGTGAGAGATGCACCTCCATCTGTGGCAAACTATGTATCACACCCTGAAATTAGGACCTGCAGGCCACAAAAAGTACTGTCATTATAGACTCAGAGGTAACTCAAACTCAGACATGTCTTGAAATGTCAGTAACGGGGGCATTCTGTGCAGATGAAACTCTTCACTTTCTGTATGGGTTGCAAAGTAATTGAGAAAGCCAGAAATCTCAAACAGCTTAAGAAACCATTGTGCTCAACCAAAAACAAATCCTGAGGTGGGATGCACTTTGTCTGACTGCGGCTGTTTTTGGAACATTGCAGTGTCGATTTGTAACACAAAAGGATTCATCATGTGTCAGCACAGATACCTTTTCCTTAACCTTGAATATACTATATTAGGCTGTTCTCATGAACCATTCATACATGCATATGTAGCTACGAAAAGTAATGCACTGTAATTTGTATGTATTCCTCTTATTACTTGCTGTATGCACAGTAAACACAGAGCTTTCAAGCGTGTGAGTGGAGTTTGTGTCCACATCGACGACATATTATTGGATCATCAGGATGTCCGTCACCTTTTTGTGTTGGCGTTCTAACCTCCGGTGGATTTGTGAGGACTATGGTTAACTGCTCCTCAGATCTCTGCAGGGTAAATCCAGACAGCTAGCTAGACTATGTGTCCAATCGGAGTTTTCTGTTGCGCAACTAAAACAACTTTGAATGTACACATGTTCCACCAAAACAAGTTCCTTCCCGAGGCTATTTTGCAGAGGCACCTTTGCTCTGTCCGGCGTTTAGCGCTGCCCAGGACGATTGTGATTGGTTTAAAAGAAATGCCAATAAACTAGAGCACGTTTTTTTCTCCCATCCCGGAATGTTGTGTGTACTAGCCAGACCCTCCTGCGCAGCGCTGTGGAGGAAGGTCTGGTAGTGCGAGACAGTGCTAACTGGTCGTTTTGGTGACGATCACCTTTCTAAACCCAACTGTAACGGCCTCTCAAACGACCAGGGCCTCCCTTTGACCGGTACCCAGTTGACAGTAACCTTTTCTCAGCTAAATGTAACTGTAAGACCGCTACACTTAACTGTCATGTGACGCAGCCGTCAGTCACCTAATTACGATATCATCCAAACGCGTTGATGAGAAAGAGTTGATCATATTTATTAAATTAAATTTCAGTGAGGCAGACTTGTCAAAACAAGGGTTATACAAATACACCCGTGTTTTTTACTCTTTTGCACATTTTATTAATTCAATAAATTGTTCAATAGGGTTCTTTGTAAATGAATCAATGCTAAATGCAATGTAGTTCCTTTATAGTGTTATAGTGCTTTTCTAAGTGTTATTGAGGAATTTCCACTGAGTCAACATTACTGTAATTATGGGAGCAATTCAAAAGAACGCTTTAAAGCTGAATTAATTGATTTTGTAGTCCCCAATGGGCAGCAGAACAATCTGAAAAGACAACATTGGCACATTTACAACTATGTAAAGTTGCTAATGTTATCTGTGTGCCGTTTGGTACAGTGGCTTTATCAGGGCTTTTCCACTGAAAACAGCTGTCTGCTGCTCCTGCAACCACGGTTGATGAGAGAGGAGTTTGCCTGGAAACCATGACTGTGAGAATATGCTAAATGATTCAGAGCTGAGGGGAACTGCAGAGAACTGCAGAGATGGGTGATCATTCGCTGTTGCTTTGAAACTATGAGTGACCCCTTTGTCACTACACATTAGTCCTTTATGGGCTTTTATTTTTATTTTGTTTTTATATAATGAACTCGGAAATGCATTTGTACGATACGCAACGTATGATATCGTATGAAAACAATGCAATGCAATTATCCTACGCAATTACAGTGAGAGCCGACAGGTCACATTTACAGTTAAATTTAGCCAAGAAAAAGTTACTGGGAGCCGGCTCAAGAGCACCGTATGGCCCCAATCGTTTAAGCGGCCTTGGGGTTGAGTTTAGCCGATAAAAAGTTGACTATGAGCCGGGTAGAGAGCACCATGAGGTCCTGATCGTTTCTGCATTTTATGACCCAGATATCCACCTCCCTACACCGACATGTCTTGTACAGCAGCAGTCAACATGGTTCAAACAGCAATATGTGGAATATATACCAATTACTTTTCGTAGCTGTACACATATGTACGAATGGTTCATGAGAACAACCTGCATGGTGCTATATACACATATTTGAATTTCATTTTTATTTTATTTAATCCAACACTGCCGGAAAACCGGCAGCTGATTGGACGAACAGCGTCACATTTTCTCCGGAAATTCAAAGCCAGACTTTCATGGCGGCTCGTTCAGAATACGATCTCATATTGTACTAAAATAGTTCACTGAAACGTGTTTCTGAAAACATTTTAAGCGAAAAATATGCCGTGCAGTTGCTGAATCTGTCTTCATTTCAGATCAACAAAGGTCAGTTTAGAAGATTTTTGTCAGATTTTGAGAGACTCTAGTCCCGGTCATTCCGCTCGCCATTTCCGGGTGAGTCCCGACTGCCCTGCCGCCGACTGAACATGTCAGGTCGGCCAAAATGAACGCCGACAGCCCCCCAGACTGACGACGGCACGGGACAAACCGAACAGACTCGAGTCACTGACCTCGCCAGACTGTCCAACGGCCGATTATCGGGTTAGTGGGTCAGCGCCTTTACATCAACGGTCAAGATTTTTGTCAGTTTTTGAGAGGTGGCGAGTCCAGCTGCCTGCTGCTGATTTGGATGAAGTTGCCTGGATTCAACTTTATGAAAATGAGGAGAAGGTGACTCGACTCCCCACTTTTCCAAAGTCCCCGCTACCAGAATGCATTGCACGGCTGCTCAAATAGACAATTAATGGAAAGCGGGGAAATTACTGTACGCCTCATGGTGGACACGTACCATAAGCCCTGAAGCCACATTCTTTATGGCCAAGGAAGATTTAAACGTTTTCCAGGCTCTTTACAGAGTAGACGACTCCAATAATAAACGTTCTCATTTTTGTCAAAACTGCAGCATTAAGCATAATTAAAAGAAATAGTTGATGAATAAACCAGCTGTGTTTGCATTCCTCGGATTTCATGTGTTTTTATGTGCCACATAAAAACCTCGATGTTAAGGTAATGTTTCTATGTGAATTGAATATGCCAACATGAACACCCATGTGCCACTCCACCTTGTTTACTGTTTTTTTTTTTTTTTTTTTTTTTAGGCTTTCAGGCTTCCTCTGGTAACTAAGCAGAAATGCGGGCTTAAGGAAAGTGTTCAAGAAAGGGCTCAAAATGCCTGTGAGAGAGCCCTCATGCACTTTACGATTTGACAGTGGGACAGCCCTAAGCCCTCACAGACTTAGTGGGAAAGCGTATCAAAGCCTGTGAGTATGGAGTTTGGGATTCGGCCACAGACTGTAACACCCATCTATGGACGGGCAACTACCTTTAGGTATAAATGCTGTGGGATGTGGCATTATGCTTATTATGCTCTATCCTGGTCTATACACCTGCCCATTGCACATACTATATATATATATTTTTTTTGCACATTCTGCCCATAATCCATTCAGCCTCCTTTTTCTTATGTTAAAAAGACATTTTGTATATATTTGTATCTGTATTTATAATTTATTTCATATTAATGTTTAATATGTTTGTGTGTTTATGTATGCACCAACCACCAAGGCAAATTCCTTGTAAGTGTAATTGTCTTACTTTGGCAATAAACCTGATTCTGATACTTTTCACTATACAAATAAACACACGCATATATATATATATATATATATATATATATATATATATATATACACACACACACACACAAATAAGTATTTGAACACCCTGCTATTTTGCAAGTTCTCCCACTTAGAAATCATGGAGGGGTGCAATGCATGCAATTGTCATCGTAGGTGCATGTCCACTGTAAGAGACATAATCTAAAAAAAAAAAAATATCCAGAAATCACAATGTATGATTTTTTAACTATTTATTTGTATGATACAGCTGCAAATAAGTATTTGAACACCTGAGAAAATCAATGTTAATATTTGGTACAGTAGCCTTTGTTTGCAAGTACAGAGGTCAAACGTTTCCTGTAGTTTTTCACCAGGTTTGCACACGCTACAGGAGGGATTTTGGCCCACTCCTCCACACAGATCTTCTCTAGATCAGTCAGGTTTCTGGTCTGTCGCTGAGAAACACGGAGTTTGAGCTCCCTCCAAAGATTCTCTATTGGGTTTAGGTCTGGAGACTGGCTAGGCCACGCCAGAACCTTGATATGCTTCTTACAGAGCCACTCCTTGGTTATCCTGGCTGTGTGCTTCGGGTCATTGTCATGTTGGAAGACCCAGCCTCGACCCATCTTCAGTGCTCTAACTGAGGGAAGGAGGTTGTTCCCCAAAATCTCGCAATACATGGCCCCGGTCATCCTCTCCTTAATACAGGGCAGTCGCCCTGTCCCATGTGCAGAAAAACACCCCCAAAGCATGATGCTACCACCCCCATGCTTCACAGTAGGGATGGTGTTCTTGGGATGGTACTCATCATTCTTCTTCCTCCAAACACGGTTAGTGGAATTATGACCAAAAAGTTCTATTTTGGTCTCTTCTGACCACATGACTTTCTCCCATGACTCCTCTGGATCATCCAAATGGTCATTGGCAAACTTAAGACGGGCCTTGACATGTGCTGGTTTAAGCAGGGGAACCTTCCGTGCCATGCATGATTTCAAACCATGACGTCTTAGTGTATTACCAACAGTAACCTTGGAAACGGTGGTCCCAGCTCTTTTCAGGTCATTGACCAGCTCCCCCTGTGTAGTTCTGGGCTGATTTCTCACCTTTCTTAGGATCATTGAGACCCCACGAGGTGAGATCTTGCATGGAGCCCCAGTCCGAGGGAGATTGACAGTCATGTTTAGCTTCTTCCATTTTCTAATGAATGCTCCAACACTGGACACTTTTTTCACCAAGCTGCTTGGCAATTTCCCCGTAGCCCTTTCCAGCCTTGTGGAGGTGTATAATTTTGTCTCTAGTGTCTTTGGACAGCTCTTTGGTCTTGGCCATGTTAGTAGTTGGATTCTCACTGATTGTATGGGGTGGACAGGTGTCTTTATGCAGCTAACAACCTCAAACAGGTGCATCTAATTTAGGATAATAATTGGAGTGGAGGTGGACATTTTAAAAGCAGACTGAGGCCTAGTCCACACGGACACGGGTATTTTTATAACCGTGACTTTTTTTACGCGGTTCGGCCTTCCGTCCACACGAAAACGGAGTTTCAGGGCCCTGTAACCGAACATTTTTGAAAACTCCGGCCAGGGTGAGCATTTTCAGGAACGCCGGTTACAGTGTTGTCGTGTGGACAGTATAACCGGGTTTTTTGCCTTGCGACGTCAGAGTGTGCGCCGTTATCCGCTGTGTTTGACGCCATATTGTGCACCACTAAGTGCTTTGTTGATGATTCTTTGCAATGGCTTGACAGCGGGTTTTTGCGTTTGCATGTGGATGGAGATTTATTTTAAACCGAGAATGTGTGGACAGGTTTATTTTTTAAAACGGAGGAGAAAAAACTCCGGTTATAAAAATACCTGTGTCCGTGTGGACTAGGCCTAACAGGTCTTTGAGGGTCAGAATTCTAGTTGATAGACAGGTGTTCAAATACTTATTTGCAGCTGTATCATACAAATAGTTAAAAAATCATATATTGTGATTTCTGAATTTTTTTTTTAGATTATGTGTCTCACAGTGGACATGCACCTACGATGACAATTTCAGAACTCTCCATGATTTCCAAGCGGGAGAACTTGCAAAATAGCAGGGTGTTCAAATACTTATTTTCCTCACTGTACACACACACACACACACACACACACACACACACACACACACATATATATGTATGTATATATATGTATATATATATATATATATATATATATATATATATATATATGTATATATATGTGTATATGTGTATATATATGTGTATATGTGTATATATATATATATATATATATTTTTTTTTTTTATACACATTGATTAGTGCAGTTGCAAACCCATTTAAAGCCCTAAATTAAAACCTTCACGAAACAATGTTTTATTGATGGTAAGAGGTATTTATTCCCAGTTTCCTTGTTGTTTACTGTCTCTTGTGTTCTCTGTTGCGTTTTACCCTGTTTTTCATCCTTGTGTATGTTTAATGCTTCAATTTCCTGTTTTATTTTGTGGTCTGTTTCTCCTATGTCACGTCTTGTCGTCATGTCGCCTTGTGTTTTCCACAGCTCACCTGGTAGAGTGGGGGCCAATATATAGAGGTTTACTCCTCAATGCAGTGGCTGCGGGTTCGACTCTGACATCATTCCCCCCATCTCTCCAGCTTTCAAGTCTAAGCTGTCCTATACAAATAAATGCCAAAAAAATAATCTTTTAAAAAAAAGCTCACCACTGCCCTGTTGTCTCTGCATTTTTGGGTCCGCAATTTCCCTAAACCTAACAAATGTGTTTTTTCAAAATAGACAAATATAGTGTTCAGGAAAGACAGCTGATGTTTCAATGCATCTGAAACCTGTCAGCTTGCCCTGTTTGATCAATACTTTCCTCTCATGTTACTGTTTGACAAAGGTACTGCGGACAAAGCCAATCAATCAAACACACTTCCATTTCCAGCCTCGTAGGTGACCTTACTGATACATCTAAGATTGCATGGAGAGCGCTCATATGCAGAGCTTGTCGTATATCAATAATGGCTTTCTCAAGAGGGTGCCAGTGGGAAGAAGTCAGCAAGAAACATTACATGGTTCATTAGTGTGGACTTTGCCTGTGAGGGCTATTTTTTATTAAATTAAAAAAGACATCTAATAGCTAGGTCTGATGCAGCTACACAGTGTAATCCCTTGGTATAAACTACAAATAATAAGTGGTGCTCCCTGCTGCCTGAACTAGGGTACAGATCACCCCAGTGGGAGGCAGAAAAAAAATTAGGAGGAAACATTTTCCAGAGATTAGACGGTTCGAGGAAATTACAAAAAAAGACATGATACAAGATGTAATCATGATGTAAAGATGACAAAAATCTTTAGTAAATCATTTATCAGTGCAACATTTTTGATTTGTTATTTACTTTTTATTTATAGTTGCAACATACGGGTAGAGATTACAGTATATCGTCACTGTCGGGCAAAAACCTTGTATGTGCAAAACTATTGCATTACAGTAAATGAAAAAAAAGGTAATTTAAAAACATATTTAGCTATTTACCTTCGACAAAGTCAGATGAAATTGCCTTCTTACTGTTTAAATATCTGTATAACCCACAGACAGACGTAAAGGGTGACCATTAGCATTGATTTATGAAAAGAAATTAAAATGACTAAATATGAAGACACAGTACAAGATATTTTTCAGATGAAAAATTGCCTTTTGGTTTATTCAGGCACCTTTAACCCATGTATAATAATGCGTTATATTAATTTGCACTCTCAAATAAACTGAATTGAAGGTCTCTGCCCAACAGCCAGAATATGGTATTTCATGCTTAAGTAATCACTATTAATCATGTACTGTATATCTGGGGTTGTATCCTCTTTTCTGTTTTGCCATGTTTCTTGTATTTTTCCTCCTGATGAATACTGGTGTGAGTTTATGTATGCATGCTGTCAATACTCTGCTCAATCCCTCATCCGCAACCTGTCACATGCTTCAACAACATGACTAATGAAGGGAGAAAATAAATTTCTCCTCTTTTAAAATGCTTCTGTACCACCCCCCCTGCCCCGACCTACAACTGGATGAAAAGCTGCTCAGCTTCTGTGAGATCTATTCTGAGAGACTTTCTTAATGCATCTGCCAAGCCTCATCAAGAAGCATTAGCAAGGCATAGCAGCACTAAAGAGGAGGAAAGAAACATTCTCTGATAATCGATGCAGTGTATGCAATGTACCTTACTTGCAGTAAGTATGTTCGAGCATGAACATGACTGCTATAACAAACCTAATCCACACATAATCGGCCATGGGGGTGGAAGCGTTCATATCGTACTGTAGACATACTGATTCATTCAAAGCCTTGATGGAAATCTTTGATCGTTTTCATGCAACAATAATCAGCTTGTCAGATATTGGATCTGAGACACATTCTATTAATTGTATGTACTTAATACTACTAAAACGCTGCATACTGTTTGGTATGTATGTATGTACAGATACTGATTAACAACATGACCTTGGTGTTGTGTGGAGTGGCAGGAAGATAGATGACCCAAATGCAGACGGAGGCAGGCAGGCAGGCAGGAGATGGTTGAACTCAGGGATTTAATATAACAAAAGGCGGCAGTACAAAGACTGGACAACTCACGAAATCAAAAACCGACGGGCAAAACACAGGTAGGTAGTGATGGGACGTTTGACACCGAGGCACCGAAGCTTGTATCACTTCCGCAAAACACACTGGTTCAAAACAGTGTGTTGGAGCTTGTATCAAATTGAAATAAGCATGTGACTGATGACGTCCGAAGCTTCAAACATCACTGAAACTCCAGAAGGGTTTGCTGAATTCATGTCGATACGTTCTTACCAAGGGCCCGTTAGAATTCACTGGAACATCGCAGGGTTTATGAGTGTGGCTTGCAATTTATTTGATTAGCCTATTAATGGAAATTAGCCTACTTACATACATCTGTACGTAATGTTACGTAGCAGTAGAAGGTGGCACTGTTGCTGCAGTTTATTGAATTCATATTTAGCCCAATTAAACATACTTACATTCAAATCCTGATCACAGTAGTTTATATTATTATGTTATATTCAAACATAGGCTTTATATTTTTAATTCCGTCATGTCATGTGCATGTGTCCATTCTGTCTCTCCTATGTTCATATCATAAGCTTCGTTTGGCTGTGTTGAGTTGATAGCCGCTGTCATTTCTGCTGACCACCAGATGTCTCTGTGTTGTCTTCGATGCTTTGATGCTTCGGATCATTTTGCAATACAATCAGGAAGAAGCTTCAGAGGATTCACAAGGCTTCGTTCACCCATCACTACAGGTAGGAGCAAATGGACACACACAGGAAGAAACACAAGGCACAGGGAAGCAACACAAGGAGATCTAACAAGAGACAAAGGGAACACAGAGGCTAAATACATGAGGTGATGAGTAAATCAGGAACAGGTGAGACAACAGGTGAAACACATCAGGGCGGGGCAGGACAATCAACAAAGGCGGGAAAACACAGGAAGTAAAGTGGACAAGACAAGACAGAAAACAGACTATCAAAATAAAACAGGAAGCAGAACATAAACAGGGAAATGCACGACAGAAAAATACACCACTAAATACACACAGACCACAATACACAAAACAGGATACATCAACACAAGAGGGAACAGAAATATACAGGATGAATATACAAACACAGGAAACATACAAAAATCAATGATACAGGCAACAGAAATGAACAAACAGGTGACAGAAATGTCCATAGCCATCACATTTGGAGTGTTTAAAGAAAGAAATTACGTTCTAATACAACTAAACTGCATTCTCAGTTCTCTCCCTGACAAACAGCTCACGCAGGGTATTGGACTCACAAATGCACTACTCGTTCTTAGGTGTCAAAGTCCACACCAAGTACCAAAACTCAAGAGTCAGGGATCCAAAACCAGAAGACAAAGCAGGGTTGAAAACCTCACAAGAAGCACACGGGGAAAACAGGCTAGAACGCTGACACAAACAGTACAAGACGAACTGGCACAGGACTGAAGAAAGGGGGCAGGTACATATACACAGACACAGGGGAGACCATTGGCAAAAACACATTGTTTTTGTACGTATTAAAGAGATAACGTGTTAAATAGTGAGCTTTAGATGTGCCGGTTAGACAGACTATTACATTTACATAGATCTAGGCTAGCTGTTTCCCCCATTTCCAGTCTTTATGCTAAGCTAAGTAAACCAGCTAATGACTTTAGCATCATATTTAACCGACAGACATAGGAGTAGTATCCCTCTGCCAGAAAGCGATTAAGGATACTTCCCAAAATGTTGCTCTAATATCAAGACAAGCTCTTGACTTGTTTTGTTTTTCCCTTCATATAAAGTAAAATAATTAAGACTGGCTCCACCATGACTAGCTATGCTAACGCTGAGCATTAATGCATCAGCAATGGTAATCTAATAATATAATCTAATAGTTTTTCTGCAGAAACAGTGCTTCTACTTTGACAGTCAAATGCCCTTTTTTTCTCGTAATACTTCCGTACTTTCCCACGAGGGATTTTGAATGAAGCCTTTACTTTTGTATTTTTTTTACATTGTTGTATTGGTACTTTTACTTAAGTAAAATATCTGAAAACTTCCAACACTGATAACTGATATTTTGAATATGTTTTAAATATCCTTAACGTTGCTAACAGTGCAGATCCACTTTGGCAACACGACTGAAGCGTGGTGTCGCGACGTAATACATCCATGGTTGATGCTCCAAGCCCTTGACCGGCAGTTGATTGGACGAACGCCTCATGTGGGTCTGGCTGCTCCTGAATTTCAAAACGACCCATCATGGCGGCTCGTTTGGAATACGATCTCGCATTTTACTAAAATAGTTCAGCGAAACTTGTTTTTGAAAACATTTTAAGCGAGGAATAGGCCATGCAGTTGCTGAATCTGGATAGTTGCGTTCAACGGATTCATCTGCATAAAGATCAGAGATGGCAAAAGTACTCACTTCCCGTACTCAAGTAGAAGTACAGATATTTGTGTTAAAAAATACTCTGGTAAAAATAGAAGTACTGATTTAACTTCTTTACTCAAGTAAAAGTAACAAAGTACAGGCTTGGAAATTTACTTAAAGTATAAAAGTAAAAGTAGCCTTGCGAATGAATACCATTTTTTATGAAAAGCTGCCTGGACCACACAAATGTTACTGTGATAGCTGACAAACTTATGCCATTGCCTACATTTTAAATGGATGTCTGCCAATAGGCCTAAAACATCACATATATGATTATTGTGAAAGAAACTGGGACTCCAGGTTAATAAGATTCTGACTGAGTAGTAAGATAGAATTCACAGATCCAGTTTCTCTTTTTTAAGCTCCCACTTAACATTTAAAGGAATCTACATGTATGTGTGTGTGTGCTCAAATACGGCTTCTGGAAAGAAAATAAAGGATTAAATATGAATTACTAAACAGACAACAAACAAACATCCATACTACTAGTGCTAACGTTACCACCATCAAGGCACAATGATTTGCCGCAAATGAATGCCGCCAAATCTGTCGAGTCGTTGCATCAAGTGCAACGCACAGTATATTCCCATCCAATTAGATCCAATTAGATTGAATTCGGTATTGATGACGCGAAAAATAACGATAACTCCAGTGAAATTATTTGAAACTTGTTAGTTAGGACTAGATTAGGACTGTATTTAAAGCTGATTCTGGTTTCCAACTTTGCCCCAGGTGTGTCTGTTAAAACATGGATGGAGACAACTTCTCAAGTCAAGCAACGTTCAACCAGCTAATATGTGAAGAACACAAACAACAAAATCACTAGCTGGTTTGCAAGAAATATAGACCAATACAACAACAGGCTTAAATGAACTGACATCAGTTAGACGACTTACAGTTCTCAAGGATGCACACACACGATCTCAACTGATTTATCCTCTTTTCTCTAACTTTTTTCTCTGTGAGGCGCGTGTCCGCTCTATTTTCCGACATGCACTCACAATCGCTCCTGATAGACGACCTTTTGTACAAAACTAAAGTAACGAGCCAATTTTCTAAACTGTAAGGAGTAGAAAGTACCGATATTCTTGTTAAAATGTAAAGAGTAAAAGTAAAAAGTCGCCACAATAATAAATAGTAAAGTAAAGTAAAAATATCTGAAAAATCAACTTGAGTACAGTAACGAAGCATTTGTACTTCATTACTTCCCATCTCTGATAAAGATGGGCATCGGCCAGCTTTTTTGACGTGCAGCATTTTTTCAAATGCAGCGCCGCCTTCCCGGGATGCTTTGCGGGCGTGTTAAAGTCGCTTGACGTCACCCATAGGAATAAAGTGGAGTGCGGCGCGACAGAAGCGTTGCACGGCCAGGTGGTAATGTACAGATTGTCACAGACAATGTCTACCTAGTCACTTTATATCAAAGTAAGGACTGTATTTAACAAAACATTGTGATGGCACAAAAAAACCCTGCTGCTGATCTGCACACAAATCTTGTTGTGTGTTGAAACCACTGTGGGCGGGAGATGTTGGGCCTCATTAGCATATTTGATGCAGTGGTCCTGTTAATGCGCAAATAAGGAACATGTTCAAATTGACAACTTTGACCGATGCAGGAAAGTCAACAGAGTTGCTGTGCCCTGAAGGTGAACGCTATATTTTTACCTCAAGGACTAGCACACTTAAAGACTTTCATCAGAAAATAATTTAAAAAAGAGCGACATACATGAGTTGCATCACCTCATTTTCTGTATCTTCCCCCAATACAGCACAGGCAGACTCCAGTAAAAAGCACACACATTTAAAAATAAATGTATTATTATGGATTATTACTTGGTATTATATTTGGCATTTAAAATCGTGGACCCCAAAGCTATTCAGGTGACATTCAAAAATAAATGCACAATAAAATCCATTATTTGTTTAAGTGGCTAACAAGAAGTATAATTATGAATAGAATATCAAACTAATTACATTAGGGTGACCATATTTTGATTTCCAAAAAAGAGGACACTCGGCCTGGCCTCGAGACAAATCCAGACAGTGGTGATTCTCAGAGGTTAATGAACATGCTTTATTATGCCTCAATTGTGCAAAAATAACTTCTGTAATAAAATAAAATCTGTAACAACATGTAACAAAATAATAGCTCTCTTTTAAAATAAATAAATAATATGAAATAATGTTCTAAATATGACCTCTTCTGTGTTAGAAAATCCAGTTTCAACAAAATATCTCTTAATACCTATTCAATGTAATAACATAAATAATAAAGACACTGAAACATATGTGCCAGCTTTGCACACGGTGCACTCCGCCTCCCACTTGTCCGGTCCCGACCGGGACGGTATGTGGGACATTTTTTTTTGCAGTTCAACTGTGAAGCTGCACTTGTCCGGGCAAAAGAGGACTTTTGGTCACCCTAAATTACATGTGTTCATAAAATAAAAAAAACTGCATAGATAAAATCATTTAAAATTAATTAGATTCTGTAGCTGTTCTTTACCACACACGGTGAGTAAACTGAAGAGGTAGACACACACTGCTGTTGACCTTGTGTGTACCTGCTGGAGACTTCATAAAGACTCAATGCAAAATGATGCAGCCTGTTTTCTCACCATGTTTTTTTTTTCTGTTCCTTTTCATTTCCTTGTTATGTTGTTCAGGGACATAGTTGGTCTAAATACTTGTTGTAGAGATCATCTGATATATGTTAGGATCATTATTTATCAAAGAATGGACAAAAATCACTGGAGTTCTCTTAAAAGTTAGTTTGCTTGCAGCAAGTAGAGTCAGTTTACAGCACTCCAGCATAAGTAAAGAAATGACTAATGATAGTCTTTAAAAGGTGCTGTAGGTAGTATTATGAAGATCCAGGACTTAGCCAAAGAATTTGAACATTGACAACTTCTCAGTCCCTCTCCCCCTTTCTGCTAAAGCCCAAAACTGTATCCTACGCCCCTCCCCCACAAGGGAGAATGAATGTGAGTGCATGAGCAGTGATTGACACGCAGTTAGAACCCCCCCCCCCTGGCCCTGATTGGTGCATCTGAACAGGAAGCAGTGGATTTTTGCAAATTCCACTACAGGCTGTAGAGGAGCTGGATTGATGACCTGCTTCATGTAGTTCCACTGGAACATAGGGTCAGTTTCAGCAAATATGAGAAAGTTAGTTTTATAAGTCTTACCTACTGCACCTTTAACAGCTGCTTTTTATAGAGGAAAAGGGAATAATATTACAAAGAGATAATGTCTTCTTATCTCTGGTCTGGCCCGGCTTTCACATGTGCTCCGCCCTCAGAGGCATTCTGAGTTTTTCACAAGGTCAGTGGCTCTCATGACTATCTCATCTCATGAGAAAGAGAAATAGTTGCAAACAGACTTCATGCAAATAGTTTAACTCTAAAATGAAGCAAAGACTATAGCAAACATAACTTTTCTAACAATATTAGAAAACTAGTGCAGGAATTAGAGGTCAGTGTTTGTGTCCCGGGAGTACTACTTAAGGGGACCATGGTTTTAACCCAAACTACAATCTATTTTCTAATCTTAAAGTTCTCATATTATGCATTTGGGCTTTTTTCCTTTCCTTTATTGTGTTATATATCTTTTTGTGCACGTTATAGGTTTACAAAGTGAAAAAGCCCAAAGTCCCCCCCAAAGGGACTCACCATCTCCAACAGAAAACACTGTTCACCAACTGCTCCAAACAGCTCTATTGTAGTCCAGCCTTTACTTCAGAGACTAACGTGCTTCACTTTGTAACACACGTTATAATGCTCGCCTAGCTGCTAGCGTGGCATGCCCTCATACTCTGCTTCTGGCTGGTTAGTAGTCCTTACCTTGGTACTGAGCATGTGCGACTCCCAACAAAGATGGAACAGAAGTGAGAGGTCTCACTCTGTAGCTAAAACAGAGAGCTCAACACACAGGGTGAAAAGAGGAGCTGCAGCAATGTGCAGTACAACAAAAATGATTTTTTTTTTTTTTAATTAAACCATGTAAACCTATTCTGATATAACCTCTAAATACAATTATGAACCTGAAAATGAGCATAATATGAGCACTTTAAGTAAACATTTTGGTGCCTAAACTTATCTGTCGTCGCCACAGGACACTCACCTTCTGTCGGCTAAACTAAAGACCGTAACCTCGCGGTGCTCTGTACCCGGCTTACGGTCACGTTTTCTAGGTGAAATTTCACTGTAAAGATTTCTTAAAATTAACTTTCATGCGACCTGTCGTCCCGTGACCGGCCGGTGGTCACTGTAATTTCCTAGGATATCGTACAAATTGTTGTGCATCTCTTTTTGCACTCCTGTGCCACTAGCATAATGTATGTACCATAAGAAAAAAACAATATTCCTCTTCTGCTCTATGCAAATATTGTTTGATTGCAGCAATTTATTATACCAGTTTACCATTTCTCATGTTGCTACACTGCAGTCTCCAAGTCCTCTTAAACTATTCAATCACTAAAAAAAGGAGAAAAGCAAACTGTGAAATCAGTTGGATACGGTATAGGGACAGAGTAAGGAAAATAAAACACACACTTTAATTGTTCACTGTTTGACTTTTGGTTTCACATTCTATGCACTTGGGATGTGACTGATCCCTTTGTTTGTATTTGCATACATATTCAGACTGCATTCCAAATGAAATGCAAATTTTCATTTCAGATAGGTTTGTTTTTTTAAGGAGTATGACTTGAGAAGCACAGCAGGCCCTTCAAGTATTAACATCAAAGAGCCGTTGAAAATGTGAAGATGATTGAATTGTGGCTTTTGCCAAAGCTGTTTTTGTTCCTGCTAATTAGCTGCCTGAGTTTCCCTACATTATCACATGCATTCACATGTCTTAGCAACTGGAGAATATGATGCAGCACACCATTTTAATCTTTTAACTTAAACATTTTGGAGTGTAACTAAAGTACACTTACTCAAGTACTGTACTTAAGTACAAATGTTGAGGTACTTGTAATTTACTTAAAGTGTTCATATTATGCTCATTGTCAGGTTCATAATTGTATTTAGAGGTTGTACCAGAATAGGCTTATGTGGTTTAATTTTCAGAAAACACCATATCTTTGTTGTACTGCACATTGCTGCAGCTCCTCTTTTCATCCTGTGTTGAGCTCTCTGTTTTAGCTACAGAGTGACACATCTCACTTCTGTTCCATCTTTGTTGGGAGTCGCACATGCTCAGTAAGTACAGCTAGCTTGTCAGAGTATGAGGGCGTGCTACGCTAGCAGCTAGGCGAGCATTATAACGTGTACGGTACTTGTATTTTACTTGATTCTTTATTTTTCATGCCACTTTCTACTTCAACTCCACTACATTTCAGAAAGAAATATTTTACTTTTTGCTCCACTACATTCATCTGACAGCTTTAGTTACTTTACAGATTAAGATTTTTGCACATAAAACACATGTAGTTTATAAAATCTGTTTTATTAAAAATTAAAGTACCCAACAATATAACGGCCTACAAGTCCAGCTTAAATGTTTATCTGATTAGTTGACTGACAGAACGGTTTGGATTGTTTCCCGTTTCTATGATGTGAGGGTTTTTTTCTGCATTTTAGTACTTTTACTTTTAATACTTAAAGTCAATTTTCCTGATGATAATTACATACTTTTACCTAAGTAACATTTTCAATGCCATGTTTTACTTGATCCAGAGTATTTTTACAGATCTGAATACTTCTTCCACCACCGCTTTTCATCTTTTTTTAAAAACAGCGAAGGGCAGCACACGTGATACGTCATACCGTTCCTTCCCTCAATCTGTTTATCCCCGTTTTTACTCACACACACACACACTCACCAACACAGGCAAGATCAGTGCCTGAGGTCGGCGGCTGTGCGTGCTGAAGCTGAGAGTTTAAAACGCGGCTCATGGGGCCAGTGGTTGGCATCCTGTATGAGATGCAGCAGGCCTGCAGTTTATTGGCTCCGGAACCACTTTCCTCTGACTCTCCCAGTGGCACTGAGGATTAACCCGAGCCCTTCTGCTCGCCAATCACTTCTCCCCAGCCACGCTGCTCTCAGGCAGGCAGGCAAACACAAGCAGGTTGACACCAGGCTGAGGACACACACAAAAAAATAGAGCTTATGAATTTCACTCAAATAGGTTTTCATTTTCCAGGCTTTGTGTGAAGATAATTTTACTTCCTGTTTAAAATGTTAAGAATAATTGTTGATGTGGCATAGCATTTAACTTTTCTTGACTGTGAAGCACTTTGTGACTTTTACTTTGTGGAGCTGAGTTTAGAATAAATATCTCTATTGTTGTTGAAGTACTGTGTGTTCTGGAACAGCCTGACATGTACGGCCTGTCCTGACCTGCTGTTTTAACATCTGTCCTGAGTAGCTCTAAGTATGTGTGTGTGTTTTGACCTGGCATTGGTGGTGGAAGAAGTATTCATATCCTTTACTTCAGTAAAAGTACTAATAACACACTGTAAAAATACTCTGTTACAAGTACAAATCGTGCATTGGAAATGTTACTTAAGTCAAAGTATGTAAGTATCATCAGGAAAATGTACTTAAAAAGTAAAAGTACTCAATGCAGAAAAATGCTCAGATTTTAGAAACTGGAAACGATCCAAACAGCTGTGTGTTTAATGGTCTAATCATTTCAGCTGGACTTGTAGGCCGTTATATTGTTGGGTAGTTATAATTTATAATAAATCATATTTTGTAAACTACATGTGTTTTGTGTGCAAAAATCTTCATTTGTAAAGTAACTAGTAACTAAAACTGTCAGATTAACGCAGTGGAGTAAAAAGTAGAATATTTCTCTCTGAAATGTAGCGGAGTAGAAAGTGGCATGAAAAGAAAAGACTTAAAGTGCTCATATTATGCTTTTTGGCTTTTTTCCTTTCCTTTATTGTGTTATATATCTTTTTTTGTGCACGTTATAGGTTTACAAAGTGAAAAAAGCCCCAAAGGGACTTACCATCTCCAACAGAAAACGTTCACAAACTGCTCCAAACAGCTCTATTGTAGTCCAGCCTTTACTTCAGAGACAAACGTGGTCACTTTGTACCACACGTTATAATGCTCGCCTAGCTGCTAGTATGGTACACCCTCATACTCTGCAACTGACTAGCTAGCAGTACTTACTGAGCATGTGCAACTCCCAACAAAGATAGAACAGAAGTGAGAGGTCTCACTCTGTAGCTAAAACAAAGAGCTCAACACTTTGAGTGAAAAGAGGAGCTGCAGCAATGTGCAGTACAACAAAAATGATTTTTTTTTATTAAACCATGTAATACTATTCTGATATAACCTCTAAATACAATTATGAACCTGAAAATAAGCATAATATGAGCACTTTAAGTAAATTACAAGTACCTCAACATTTGTACTTAAGTACAGTACTTGAGTAAATGTACTTAGTTACATTCCACCACTGCCTGGTAGTAGAATGTGTCTCCAAATGCATCCTGAGTGACCACTCGTGATTGCATCTCACTTTCCCGCTCTATATGCAAATAAACACGTACATCTGTCCCGTTTGCATATAGGCTGTTTTGTGTGTGTGTGTGTGTGAGTGTGAGTGTGAGTGTGTGTGTGTGTGTGTGTGTGTGTGTGTGTGTTTGTGTGTGCATGTGTGTGTTTATAAATGTCAGTTATTACGCTCACATAAATCATACATTAGAAACGTTTCATGACTAACGTTAATGTTAAAGAGCTGTCTGTGTGTCTACTGACGGGCACTGGGACCAATGCAGGAGAGAAATTGGATTTTAAAAGTGCGTTCAGCTCTCAGAACGTTTGTAGCCGTCGTGTAACGTTACTGCTATCTCGCATTGCCAGACCTTCCTCCACAGCGCTATGGAGTGGAATGGATAGTCTAGCTAGCTGTCTGGATTTACCCTGCAGAAATCTGAGGAGCAGTTAACCATAGTCCTCAGAAATCCAAAATTCCAACACAAAGAAAACGGAAGGTGACGGACATCCAGCCTAAAATTAAAGGAAGCAAAGGAGCAGCGGCTCTACTCCGAGCTCCTCACCATATGACTGAGCTTCTCACCCTATCTCTAAGGGAGACGCCAGCCACCCTCCTGAGGAAACCCATTTCGGCCGCTTGTACCCTGGATCTCGTTCTTTCAGTCATGACCCAGCCTTCATGACCATAGGTGAGGGTAGGAATGAAAACTGACCGGTAGATCGAGAGCTTTGCCTTCTGGCTCAGCTTTCTTTTTGTCACAACGGTGCGATAGATTGAATGTAATACCGCACCCGCTGCGCCGATTCTCCGACCAATCTCCCGCTCCATTGTCCCCTCACTCGCGAACAAAACCCTAAGGTACTTGAACTCCTTCACTTGGGGTAAGGACTCATTCCCTACCTGGAGAAGGCATTCCATCGGTTTCCTGCTGAGAACCATGGCCTCCGATTTAGAGGTGCTGATCCTCATCCCAACCGCTTCCCACTCGGCTGCCAACCGATCCAGTGAGTGCTGAAGGTCGCAGGCCGATGATGCCATCAGGACCACATCATCTGCAAAGAGCAGCGATGAGATCCCCAGCCCACCGAACTGCAACCCCTCCCCACCCCAACTACGCCTCAATATCCTGTCCATAAATACTACAAACAGGATTGGTGACAAAGCGCAGCCCTGGCGGAGGCCAACCCTCACCTGAAACGAGTCCGACTTACTGCCAAGAACCCGGACACAGCTCTCGCTTTGGTCGTACAGAGATTGGATGGCCCTGAGTAGAGACCCCTCACCCCATACTCCCGCAGCACCTCCCACAGTATCTCCCGGGGGACCCGGTCATACGCCTTCTCCAAATCCACAAAACACATGTAGACCGGTTGGGCATACTCCCATGCTCCCTCCAGGATCCTTGCGAGAGTGAAGAGCTGGTCCGTTGTTCCACGACCAGGACGGAATCCGCATTGTTCCTCCTCAACCCGAGGTTCGACTATCGGCCGAACCCTCCTTTCCAGCACCATGGAGTAGACTTTACCAGGGAGGCTGAGAAGTGTGATACCCCTGTAATTGGCACACACCCTCTGGTCCCCCTTTTTAAAAAGGGGAACCACCACCCCAGTCTGCCACTCCTTTGGCACTGTTCCAGACTTCCACGCAATGTTGAAGAGTCGTGTCAACCAGGACAGTCCCTCCACACCCAGAGCCTTGAGCATTTCTGGACGGATCTCATCAATCCCTGGGGCTTTGCCACTGTGGAGTTGTTTGACTACATCAGTGACTTCCGCCTGGGAAATCAACGACAATCCCCCGTTATCCTCCAGCTCTGCCTCTAACATAGAGGGCGTATTAGTCGGATTCAGGAGTTCCTCAAAGTGCTCCTTCCACCGCCCTATTACCTCCTCAGTTGAGGTCAACAGTGTCCCATCCTTACTGTACACAGCTTGGATGGTTTCCCGCTTCCCCCTCCTGAGGTGGCGAACAGTTTTCCAGAAGCACTTATTATTATTATTATTATTATTATTATTATTATTATTATTATTATTATTTATGATCCATCAAATCATTGAAATCTTATAACATTTTCCAAATGTTCAAAGGGAATGACATTTGTGAAGGTATATTTGCAAATATGCAAGGAGCAATTGCCTTCACACACTAATTACCAAAAATATCTCTTTAATCTTCTGTATTAAAATGAGAACCAATTAATACAGCGAGACAATCATCACCATCTAATGAAGTTGTGGAACTTTTATATCCACCACATTATTAACTATTCACTATTCACCATTCATTAATACAGCGAGACAATCATCACCATCTAATAAAGTTGTGGAACTTTTATATCCACCACATTATTAACTATTCACTATTCACCATTCATTAATACAGCGAGACAATCATCACCATCTAATGAAGTTGTGGAACTTCTATATCCACCACAAGAGCTTTAAGCTTTTAACGTAATTGTTTTTTAAATATTCTACTGTGCTAAGTGTGTATTTTAACATCATTTTGGACCATCATGGTAGGGGAAACACTGAATTTTGTAACTAGAACACTGAGCCACAGGTCCATTACTACAAAGGTGAGGTGGTATTACAAATGAAATTGGACTATGGAAAAGCAGACATTTCCAAAATTCAGCATCAATAACTTTTGAAAATTAGAGATTTATGCGATTTTGACTAATGGCTGACAAGCACTATTTTTTTGAAAATGGTCCCCGAATTTTTTCTGAATGATCTAGGCATCTAGATTCTGGGTTTAGGTTCACGATGCTGTGATATTCCTAGTACAGAACTCCTTAGCTCACAACAGATTAACATAGACTTTTTGATTTTGCAATTATTTTTTAGCGGCGCCGGGATTAAGTTTATGGGCTAAAAAGGGCTAAAATCGCCCCTGCTATTCACCTTCCTGGCTGGCAGATCCCTCTCTGCACCTCACTTTATAAACGAAGGAAGTTTCAACTTCAGCGAGCACGCATGTATCAGCGATGCCACGAGGAAGAATACTGATGCGCCGCCCTGCAACTCAATTAAAGCGAGATCGTCTCCAAACCTGGGCTGAGGAATCAATATCTAACTCAGTCCGGTTTGAAATTGGCAGCAATGGATTCTGGGGTGTCAGTGGGTTAGGCGTCGTTACTCACGACACCTGAGGGTAGTGACAGCGGGTGTAATGAGATTCTCAGTACCCTGTCTTTCATACACATCAGCAGCGCTAAGTAGCATGAAGGGAGCTGCGGATTATGTTTATAAATGTTCTTCGCATGGCAGCCTGTAGAAGATGGGTCCTTCCAATAGCACTTGTTCTCTCTCCTAATTTTCATTTTTTCCCCCAACGTATGATTGCGTCATAAAAACAAGCCCATGATTGATGTTTTGAAAGAGTTTCGCTAACAGGTTGAATAGAATAATGTATTCAGTGGGTGCTGCTATCCAGTGTGGCAAAAAGTAGCAAGAGGGCATACATTTATTGGCTTTGGGGCAACATGTCCTGCTGGATGGAAGCATGATGGAAAAGTAATTCCTAGACTCAGTGTAACCTTCACTACAGAGGGCTCAAATAGTTTTGACAATAAACATACTTCTTTTAATTGCAACAATGAATTGTGGAGGTTAGAGAAATAAGAGTTTGCTATTTAATTTATTTAACCCTACTGTTGTCCTCGGGTCAAATTGTACGCATTTTCAAAGTTACTCTATCAGAAATATGGATTTCTTTCAACCAAATTGCCCATAAATAACATAGATGGTTCCATGCAATGCTTCAGAGGTAAAATTAATGATTACTTTCATTGAAATTTGGGTGTTTCTTTCAATTTTATATAGCATATAGCAAACTTTTTTTTTTAATGGTTTCAAAACAGTATCCTGACTAAACATTTACCAGTCGGTGATTATCCACTCCACATCCTCTGATCTTAACTATTTGTCAAAACCATCCATAATTTCAGCTTTTTTTAACTCAAAAATTAGATCAATGAGGTTTATTGACCATGAATTCCAAAAGTAAGTGTAAAACTAGTGGTAATAAGTTGGTCTTAGTGGTGTATATACTGGTCAGCGACTAAAAAAGCAAAAGCAAAAATGTCAAAATTCATTTTCAATCCTGACAAGTTGCATAGTTGACGCTAAGACAACACGAGGGTTAAACCATATTTGACAAAAAGGAGAAATGATCTGAGCTAAATTAGGTCTTGGGTGATGTTGCAGTGGTTAGCACGGTCTCCTCACAGCAAGAGACTTTGGCCCTTCTGTCTGGAGTTTGCCTGTTCTCTGTGTATTAGTGTGGGTTTTCTCTTGGTTCTCCAGTTAATTGTTGACTGACAGCTACAATAATTTGTTTCTCCATTTCTGATTCAACAACATCAGGACATCAGTCGATTCTGATCTATCGCAACACAGCAGCACGCGAATATCTTGCTCGAGCGGAAATGTTTCAAGCGGCATCAGAGTCGAATCAAATGTGAAGGATTTGATTTACCGCCCAGATAATTCAATTTCACTGGGAAATATGTCCCAGTACAGAACTGGGACTCTAAGGTTGGGGTCAAAGTTATGTCAAATCAGCTGTGTTTAAGGTATAGTTAAGGTTAAGGCAAGATTGAAAAAAAAACATTTAATTTACTATTAGAATGTGATGCTAACTATGGGTTCCTGATTTAAAGTCAGTGGCACTAACCTCCATACCCTTACATCCCTCTAACATAACTTCCTGCATCGGCACTGACATAAATAGTGCATTGCAGAATCATCCAATGTGAACCAAACTTCCATATTAAAGACAGTTAAGTATTTTTCTAGATGGCCTGCTATCACACATACAAACAGACCAAACAAACTGCCTGTTTGGCACGGAAACGACAGGTTGTCCAGAGGGCAGCGGTTATTGGATGCTGTAAAGCCAACAGTTGAATGATAAGGACTGAAGTAGAAAAAGCAGTCACCTCAGGGTGAAATGAGTCATTTTCTGATGTGATTCCACACCTTGTCAGCTCACACTTTCTTCCAAGATTTGTCCTTGAGCCGCTCGTCGATTCCATAATGTGAACAAACAGGAAAAACCTCTATGTAGTGGAAATCCATTTATCTCCCTGAATGGGTTGTCTCATCTGACATCTGAGCCTCCTGTTTAATGTCTTCCTCAGTGTTAGGGGCCATTTAAGATTCAGGCTGTTTTAAAAAAACAAGCCGCGGGGAGATACAGACCAAAAACACGGATAGACAAAAAACAGTTAGAGAGATTGCATCGTCTGTCCAAAATTATTACAGACCCGACGCCTTCTTTCTTGTATCAGTTAAAGGTACAATATGTAACATTTCTGCTTTAAAATGTCTAAAAATGACCATACCTATGTTATATATTTTCATGAGTTGTGTTCTTACACTATCCCAAATGTTTCCACCAAATGTCAAACACAGAGAAATCGGTTATTTTATTTTCAGACACGGCACGTTTCCTTTAGTCGCCCGTCAGTGGCTTCATATAACCTTTCACCCTCGAGTTGCTCTAACTTCCGTCAGAACACTGGCACCAAGATGATACGTTCAGGAGTAATTGTAAATCATACAATGTCTCACTCCCCCGGCGCAGAGAGACTCAGTCGGGATGACAGCTGACAACAGCCCCGGGACATATAGCTAGCTAGTTACCGTTAGCCCCCAGTCAGCTATCAGCCAGCTACTTTCATTACAGCATCCCCCCGGCCAGAACTTATCTCCAGTGCCTGGTGCTTACAACGCTAACGGCAGTTTAATTAAACGTCGGGAAACAGACCCAGCACCAAGTCACAACAGCGGCAACATCCATAGCGGTAGCTACATCTCCGTAGCGCTACCGGTGTATGTGCCGAAAATCTACTCCCTGATGAATTTCTCCCCCCTTCACGTTTAGCTGTCTTTACGGTTAGCTAAATTAACCCAACAAAAGGTGGGTTAAGCACCAAAACGAAAAGTTACGATTACTGAAAAGTGAAGGGGAGATCATTCCGGGCAGCTCATTCCGGGCATGTTCTGCTGCTGCACAACAGGCATCGAACGTCCTGGCTCGCTATCGCGGAGATTTCCCCGACAATCCCCACCCACACCCGTCTCTCAGCCAGCCTCGTTTAGTAGCTAGCTAGCGTTACAACAAACCCCGTCCGCCCCGGTGTTGAAACCATCCAAAAGGTGACATTGATATGTGAAATATTTTGTGTTTTAGCTGCTGGCTACTGTTAGCTTGCTGGCTCACTAGCTAACTGGTCAGCTACAAATAAAAATCTAATCAAGAAAAACGTAATTATGTTGGGGAAACTGCAGCTATTTTATTACAATAACATGAATAAATGTTACTAAACATAACGTGAATAAACTTGAACGGGTAAACTCGTCCGTGAACTGAAGCATTCTAACGATTCTAACCGGCAGCGAAGGTGCTTAACACTAAAAACTCCCATAATTCCACGCAACTTCCCAACGTCATCAAAAGTCCAGTTTTACCGTCCATTGTTTTGGTTGAGAGACCCCTAGCGGCAGAAAGTTACATATTGTACGTTTAAGAAGTGAAAGAAACGTGGATAGAATTCCGGTGAGACATTTTTTTTTCTCCAAGAAACACATGTTAAGATAAATGTGCACTTAGCCTTGTTAGACAGTGGGGTGAGAAAAGATTCGGATGCACTGCAAACTGCACTTACTCTCCGGTGGGGTGTTAAAGGGGTGATAGAATGCAAAACTGATTTTACCTTGTCATAGTTGAATAACGACAGTTTGGTGGGTAAATAGGACATACATAGAACCTCAAAATCCCATTGACACCTCTTTCCTCTTGCAAATCTCACAATTTGAAACTGCCTCTGAAAACGGGCAAATCTCAACTCTCAATTTTATCACTAAATTCACTTCTGAAACTTTTTTATGGGAGAAAACAACTATGTAGAGGTCAAATATGTGCTGTTTTATGAAAATTGGTGGCTAATTGCAATTTTTGTGTGTCGGAATTCAGCGGCCGGTGCTGCCTGGGTCGGCCCGCTGTGACCCAGATGGAGCTCCGTCACGGGCGGCAGCCCGCGGTGCTCGATACCCGCACAAAGTCACAGATTCTGGGTTACTGGACTACCAAACGCCGCTGCCCTGACAGAGTTCCAGGGCCTGCAGCTCCCCTCTTCCTGCTAAATGGCCGGTGTGTGTGTGAGTGAGAGCGTGGTCAGCGAGCTTGTTACGCCCGAAATCTCTTACCACAGGTTCCAGTTAATCTTATAATGGATATGTGTGTTGAGTTATTTAAACAAACGATCGGGGAAATAAACGCCTCTTGTCTGCGAGTGAGCTAGATGGAGCTCAATCAATGAGAGCTAGCTAGCCTCCTCCTAACAAGGCCTCTAAAATTCACAAAAATGCATTAAAGCTAAGCTTTGTAAGACCTAAGGGAGCTGTGATATACATGCCATGATGAAATTCAAAGTGCAAATATACTCTAGTTATGCCAAAAGTGTAGCGGTGATCTTTTCCCATAGGATTAAATGGGACACATAGCCTAGCTAGGAACTCCTCCTAAGGAGACCCCTGGAATTCACAAAAATGCCTTAAATTGAAATCGTTGAAATAGCTTTGTTAAGACCGTAGGGTAGCTGTGATATACATCCCGTGACGTTCAAACTGTAAATATACGATAGTTATGATGGCAGCTGGCAGCTGAGCCCCAAGCCCCAGTAGTCCAATAACCCAGAAATGGTGACTTTCCACTGGGTATGGAGCCCAGCAGGCTCCCGTTTTCTCGTCAGACTATTTGGAGCTCATGAAGTCAAACACGTCTTATCAAATTTGCAATTAGCAATCAATTTCCGTAAAACGGCCCAAATTTGAGCATTATATAGTTGACAGGGTTCGTACGGGTGCTTGAAATCCTTGAAAATTGCTTGAATTTTGATGTTGTGTTTTCAAGGTTTGAAAAGTGCTTGAATTTTGGATAAAATGCTTGACATTGTAACTGCATTTCTTTCACAACATATACCTAACTTACTAAGTAATTTGTTTATTAAATGGAGAAATAAAATATTGGAGAGCCTAAAATTAAACCTGCTCGCTGTGTGACTGCGATCTGCCACCACGCCAAGACCCGCCCTAGTAAGGCATTTCACCTCGAGTGGTTAAGGTTAGGATAGCCGATTGGTCACGGTTACACTACCTTGCGTAAGCATCATGTACACCTGGCCAATAAATGGTATTGAAGGGCGGGTCTTGGCGTGGCCATAGTGGGATTCGTAATATCACTGCCGGCAGGTTGTCGTTTCAATGAACGTTGGCTGGAAGATGAAAAATACAAATTATGGATTAAATAGCGACAAACCCTACGAGTTGCCTCTTTTAAAGTCTGCAAAAAAGATGTGCAGCTTTTTCACAATGGGCGAGTCTGCACTCTTGAGTCACATTAAGTAAGTTTCAAGTAAGCCAACTGAAGTAGCCAGCCTACACGTTAACGCCAGTTAGCGCCTATTTGTTTACGTTAGTAACTTGTAGCTAGGAATTCGCAGGCTAAGTGACTGAGAGTACTTGGTATGATAATGTAATGTTAGTATTATGTCCGTTATGGCACGTTCATTTGTGGAATATGCAGTGAACATAGCCAAAGTTACATCACAGTAACTGTAACGTTAACTACCCGCAAATTAAAACCTGCAAATGTTAACCCGGTGCATAACAACAATTGTTGATTGCTGAACAGAAATTGTGTCAGAGTGTCATACAAGTAGCCTACTGTAAGGTTGAGGATGGCCTTATGCACTATTTGTACTGCTCTATTCCAGTAGATAAATGTATATGTCTTGGCAATAAAGTACTTTTTTACTTTTTTAAATTACTTTTTTTTTTATTAATATAGGCTATTTATCAGGCAGGTGCATGTGCACTGTCAGAGTCTTCTGGGTTAAAATGGAATTACAGATTGTTGTTGCACTCTCAGATTTTGTTCAAACCTTGTCTATATCAAGAATGTGTCCCAAAACCAAGGCCTGTAAAATATTTCTGTTCAAATCCTATGTCTTCATATTTTTAGCCCTTGAAATTACTAAAGTTTTACAGCCTGGAAATCACATTATCTGGGAAGCAATATTTGGACATTAATTCATAGGCAGCCCAAACTTTGTAGGTTGGAAGACAAATTACATCCGACCATTACAAGTTTGTACAGCATGCCCTAGATTTGGAAAAAAGTGTGAAAGGACATTAAGGGTAGCATAAACTTTGAGCAAAATCTAAGAGGGTGCACCACCTTTTTTCCTGGATTTTGACACACAATGACCCAGCTGCATGTCATTTGGCTCAGATCGTCCCACTCAGTGCTCCTCTCCATAGCTGTCTTACTGTATGTTATGTTATGAACCATGAAGAGATTAAACATTTTAAAGGTGATAATTCAGGGTTAGTGAAGTGAACCTGTCGAGTGATTTTTTTTGTTGTTTGGGTAATTGTTTTTACATTGACTCAGGCAGGTTAGATAGCAAGCAAAGTCTACTTAGACAGCGATACAACTTGTGTTTTGTTTAAATATCTGATCCTTCTGCTTTTACGAAACACAATTTTGGCTGTTAGTATTATGTATTATGTAGTATTATATCTTTTAATGTGACAAAAACACTAAATAATAATTTTGACTATGTATTGGTATATATTTTACGGTGGTATAAGGTGCTGGAAAAAAGCTTTAAAATGGACCTTGAAAGTCCTTGAAAAGTGCTTGAATTTGACCTTCGAAAAGGTGTATGAACCCTGAGTTGATTTCTCGCATAAGAAAGTCTCAGAAGTGAATTTAATAACGAAATAGCAGACAAACAATGTATAACGTTGCAGTGTCTGAAATATGAGACCTGCTGTCTTGTCTCAAATGTATGTGGTTCCTCAACCAATCAGCACACAGCTCATCTAAATATTCATGAGCATACCATATTTGGAAGAAAAGCCATTGTTCCTAATAGAGACATTCCACAGAGATGCATAAGGGCCCAAAGAATAGCAACTGGGACATTTTCAGCCCAACCAATGTTACATACCCTATTAGAAGACCTTAAGGAACAGTGTGAAATACCCTATATAATAATTCTATCACCCTTTTAAAGAAATCATTGGGTAGTTGACTTAAATTAGATAACACGATGGCTTAAGTTGCAAATGTAAAAGGTGCTGACATTTAAAAGAAATTCTGATTAAACAAAAACTAGACATCCACAGCAGAAAAAAATATTTTTCCATAAACTTTTCACTAGTAAAAAGTTTGTCAAAGTTTCTCATCACCAGCCTGATTCGCCTGCCAATCTCAAAGTTAAATCATCACAGTTTCTGAAAATGTGGTTATGATAGAAGGATAATTCCATTCGGGCTGTATGGGGATGCTGAATGTTTGATTTTGCATTGAATTGCTTGGTTATTCCCAATAAATCAGCTTATTATATAAATACCAGCCATATATTGTCTACAGTCTATGATCTCAGCCTTTCAATATGATTAATAACACTTACTCACACTACTCACGTACTTGTGGAAAAAACAGAAGTGCTGGTACATTTCAGGCACTGGGTAAAGTACCAGCAGGTGTTATCTACTACCATACATCTACCATGCAATCAGGACATTTAAGCTCAGTTTGGGATGAGAGTTTCTGCTTAAATTTAACCTAAAAGTGAAACTACAAAGAAAAACACCAGCTGTTAATTGGAAAAACAAGATCCTATTTCCAAGGGAAATTATTCTTCTGGGAAACAGCAGATCTTAAGTCCCTAAATAATTCTCCCTCTCTTTACAAGAGTTGCTTTATCGAGCACCAGCACACCTGAGCTAGAGCCCCGTGTAGGCTGCATAAGAAATGCAAGCTATAAAACACTTGATTTCCACATTTTAACGTCCACGTTACAAATGTTTTTTTTATTTTTATTATTAAGACAATGTTTTTGTGAACGGTTGTGAAATGCAGTTGGGTATTAGGCATATCAATTATTACTTTTAAATGTCACAGTCTGAGAGAAAATGATGAAAAACAACTTGTATGTGAGGATATTGCTAAAAGCCTGAAAGTCAGTCCAAACTAATCAACGGTGGGGAAAGGAAACATTTAATGTGACAATGATAGGATCCAAATTTGAAAGGTCCTTTAAACATTTCTATTCCCAACTAACATATTTCTGCTATATATTTTTCAGTAATCTTAACATTTCCTTCCTCCACATACCCTCTTTTTATAAGGGTGTTTGTGTGTATTCTATGAGAGGCAAGTTGATTAAAGTACAAACTTAACCTTGTGTGCCATTGGCTGGTCTTTAAATCTATTAAAGAATTTCAGAATGCTTTGGAACACAAAACGAACTCTCCTGACCGACACGGCTTCAAACCAGAAGGACAAAACAAGGTCATTTGGCAGTGCAATCTAAAAAAAAAAAAGCCAGCACTTAAACTGCCATGGGTAAGAAAAGTTCAACGTCACAATGAAAAGAAAACATTGACCACTGGGAGACGGGACACAAAGCGGAGTCTCTCGTTGTGAAGTAAGCTGCTTTGCGTACCTGACCACCAAGCCCAAATGCTTCTCTAAAGTGCAACACATATTGGCTGTGTCCTGTGGCGTTACATCACTTGATGCGCATCAGTTGAATGTTTTCAAACCCCCTCCCCTAGCTTTGGATTTCTTTACATGTTGAAGCAACACATTATCACTCCCAATGCATCAAAAACAAGGCAAAAAGTCTCCTTTAGCATCTAGCCCTTTGGCGTCATTGGTCGGGACTCTTGGAGTCATTTTTTCGATGCGCTTGGTCGGGATTCTGGCTTCACTTTTTGACGCTCTGGGTCGGGACGTATGTTTAACTGACATGCGGCACAAGATCGGGACAGTTAGGTTTAAGAACAGATCGTGGGTGGGGTTACAAAATGTACATTTCAGTGACATGCGGGACAGCAATGGGATAGGAACCCCGTCCTCCTGGGTGAAAGTCTAGTGTTGTTTGACTCATCCACCACCCCAACCTGCCTCCCTACGTGGATTTTCGGTCTTTCATACCGCTCTTAATACTACATCATCTTACAGCGCCGCGTGGAGCTGCTGCTATGCCCGGTGCGTTCCATACACATGCTAAGGGGTGATTTTTGCGTCGGTATCTGACGCTGAGAGCCACTGATCAAGCGTCAGCATTTGACGTGTTGGGAATGACAACAGGTTGGTTGAAGTGATGTGCATTGGCCTAATGTAAGAGAAATACACTGTTTAAATACATTTCAACTGTGTTGTCTTTTTGTGAACCTCTCCAAAAACTAAAATGTAAGAGAAGAAGTGTAAGGAACAGATTTAAAAACTATATTTTATCTGCCCTAATGTGAGCAATGTCCGGCCAACAAGCTTTCAAGGCCAAGAGTTCGCATTTTCTGGGTGTTAAAAAGGTTTAAAAAAGAAAAGCCTGGATCACAAAAAACCAAAGTGGTGAGGATGCAGACTTGGCACATCTGTAGCTTTAGCCTTCGTCTTTTATCGCGATATCAACGGGGTGACGAAGCTCAACGCAGTCTCAAGAATGTTTTTGTATGATATCGTACGAAAACTTACACACACCGATTCGTAACATATCCTACGAAATTACCGCCAGCCAATCACGTGACGACCGGTCGCGTGACAGTTAAATTTAGACGACAAAAGGTTACTGGGAGCCGGGTACAGAGCACCTGGGTCTGCCAGTCGTTTCAGAGGCTGTTGCTAGTTGAGTTTAGCTGACAAAAGATTCAAATTGAGCCAGGTACAGAGCCACTTTCCACTTGTGTGTGTGACAGTACCCCACATCTTACAATGGGTTTGGGTGTTTTGGCATGTGTCATATGCAACAACTCGTAAGGGCAACACACCGCCAGTGTGTTACCCTTACAAGTTGTTGCAGTGACATTGGAGCATTCGGTTACTCGATTTAGTGCGAGCAGACAGTCACAGAACACAAGAGGTTGCTTTATCATAGAAGATAAAATGAAGTCATCTTCAGTATTGGAACAAACGACAGATGCTGTCATTTATCTGGCGGGGGGAGCCTCCTTCAGCCATAAAAACCTATGAGATAATGAAACACATTTGCCGGTTATTAAATCAGTGCCTGAACAATTTAATGAATGCACAGCATCACATTGCCCATCCCTCTGATTGCACTGTATTGATGTGGTTCTTCAGTTCATGGGTATTCAGATAACCTGAAGTCCAGCCCGGAGTCATTTGCTCTGTGTGGCCTTTCCCTGTCTGACCTTTCAGTGATTGATGCAGGGCCATTGCCTCTGAGTTAACCGCCCAACACCTCTGGCACAAGCTGCCCTAAGCTGTTAGATTACCAGCCAGATGTGGAGGCTAAAACGGACTGGGACATTTTGTGTGCTATGTGTAATTATTGTGTTTGACAGCACATTAAATCTAGACCACTTACAGCATCTAAAAGCTCTCTGAGGAATACACACACACACGGTGTTCTGTGAGGCACAATGCTACGTCACTTGCAAAGCACTGTCACGCTGGTTTCAGCACACAATGTGTGCTGAACAGCTGTAACCTATTTTCAGTGTGGAAGAAATCAGCATCAATTGACAAGCCCTGCAGAGCTCGGAGAGCGACAGCTACCCAGATTCTCAAAAGTCACTCTAAAGTTCTTTGTGTGTGGACCACATATCTATATTCCATAGATTGGGGTGGGATCGATAATTGACCAATGGCTTCAAGCCAACTGGCTCTGTCTAAGAGTCCATTGATAATGCATCCCAGATGAGAGAAGTGTCCAACAAATGTAGGCTAAAGTTCATCTGGGTTTCTTTGTTACCCAAAGACTTAAGACAAAGTTTATAAAAGGTCCGTTAGAAGTCCAGATACTACATCAGCCATTTTATTTTGTGTGTGAGGCATTTGCTTTTGATGTTTACATTAATGTGTCGCCAGCAAATCTTAGCCAGAATGCAAAAAAGATTCAAAAATGAAAGGGTCAATGTGTAACCTCATTCACCAGGAATGCACCCATTGTCATCGGCAAATTGAAAAAGCAGATGCTTGGAGACTGTCCTCCTAAAAATGCCCATAGAAGTTGTTTGTTCAAGCTGCAATGACGACCTCAATTTTCGTTCAAAGTAACGGCGCCCTCTAGTGGCCGTAGTAGTTATGACGTGAGCAAAGCAGGAAGTGAGTTGACGACGTGCAAGAGCGCCAAATTTCCAAGGTATGTTGAGGTGGTGGATGAGTCAAACAAACACAGGACTTATACCCAGGAGATCGGGGTTTGAGTCCCGTTTGAAAATAAAAGTAAACAGCGGGTGTGGGTTATCGGAAGTGAAGTAGCATCTGATTTTAACCCAAACCACAATCTTTTTCTAAACTTAACCAATTAGTGTCGGTGCCTAAACATAACCAAAATGTTATCTTTCACAACGTTAACCGCTAGGGGCGCTAATTTATGAAACGCGCCCGTGGGTTGTGTTAGTGGTGTGTCAATGAAGTGGCCCATTTGTGTGACATCCTGTTGTGTTCCCCTTGTGTGGTCCTTTGGGTCCTGGTGACCCTAAGGACAAAACAAGGGTTAATACAGCACCTTAGTGCTTGTTTGTACAGCATTTTGGTCAGCTTAAACTGTGTTTAAATGTGCTCTAGAAACAAACTTTATTTACTTACTTTACAAGAGACAGGGTTTAGAGAGCAATTCTCAACAAAATAAACGGAAGTATATAACAGTTGTGTGGTCCTTCGGGTCCCGGTGACCCGAAGGACCACACAAGGGTTCCAACAAAGCACAAGTAGACTTTATATTTCTCAATTACTGTTTTCTGTCAGATCGTTTATAGATCGAAACGTTTACGACCGCACTTGAAGGCAGCTTTATTTCACAGGAGAGAAAGAAAGAAAAGAGATGAGCGAGAAATATTGAATGCTTTGTTGTTGCAGGAAACGTTCAACTATCAAACAAACTCGCGGGCAGTTCAGTGTTTGCGTTTCCTTTTTTTTACCCTCATAGTGTTTTAAAACTTTCTTGTGGCAGCGGTAGAGGCAGTGATGTTTCCTATTTCCTGTACGGGATTCTCACACTGCCTCAAACCACAGCTGAAAACACAACCCCAACTCAACTCTTCGCCACAAGCTCGTCACGTTTTTTTAAATGTCCCCCCCCGGCCCCTGCGGCAGCCCCCACCACAGCCTAAACACGCTACCCCCCATTAAAAATAAATGGAAAGACCTGCGTTTGTGCCGGACCGTCGGACAGCCAATGCAGGCAGTGTGAACACGGCCTTAGAGGGTGGGAATAAACGACCAATATTGTTGTATGGTTTAGAGAACTTGTTGGATGCTTCTCTGAAACTTAAAAAAATGGCTTGAGATTAAATTGAATAAATTGTCAACAGTGGTACTGTATTTAGGATGTATTCTGTGTAGCTGTGTTGAATTTGGGGAATTTGAAATAAAAGCACTTGTTTTCTGGATAAGAACTCCGTTTTCTGACTGTATATTTAACGGGTAATTCCAGTTCAATTACACCTTTCTTAGTTTTGTAGGTATTGCTATCATTTCTATTGATAGTGATAACATTGTACAATCCGGGAACCCTGAGACGTTGCTACAATGAAGACCAACAGGGCAAGAAACAAGCAGAAAACAAGCAGTCAATTATAGCCACATAACCATTTTTTTTATTATTGCAAAACCAAATGTACAGTGGGGGAAATAAGTATTTGACCCCTTGCTGATTTTGCAGGTTTGCCCACTTACAAAGAATGCAAAAATCTACAATTTTAATCATATGTACATTCTAACAGTGAAAGACAGAATCCCAAAGAAAATTCCAGAAAATCACATCATATGAATTTATTAAAATTGATAACCATCTGATGAGGAAAAACAAGTATTTGACCCCCTGGACAAACAGCAAGTATTCTGGCTCCTACAAGCCAGTTAGTCTTTCTTTAAGACACAGCCCCAATCCGAACCAATTATCTACATCAAATACACCTGCCTCACCTCGTTACCTGTATAAAAGACACCTGTCAACACCCAAACAACCAGCATCCAACATCCCCACCATGGGCAAGACCAAAGAGCTTTCTACGGACATCAGGGACAAGATTGTTGATCTGCACAAGGCTGGGATGGGCTACAAGAGAATCGGAAAGCAACTTGGAGAGAAAAGATCAACTGTCAGTGCAGTTATCAGGAAATGGAAGAAGCACCACACCACCGCCAACCTCCCTCGGTCTGGGCCTCCACACAAGATCTTGCCTCGTGGGGTGTCCCTGATCATGCGAACGGTGAGGAATCATCCCAAAACCACAAGGGGGGGAACTGATGAATCAACTGAAGGCAGCTGGGACCACAGTTACAAAAGAAACGGTTGGTAACACATTACGCCATCATGGATTGAAATCCTGCAGCGCACGCAAGGTCCCCCTGCTCAAGAAGAAACATGTACAGGCCCGCATGAAGTTCGCCATTCACCACCTGGACGACTCAGAAGAGGCCTGGAAGAAGGTGATGTGGTCAGATGAGACCAAAATAGAACTTTTTGGCCTCAACTCAACAACTCGTCGTGTTTGGAGGGCAAAGAACACCGAGTACAACCCAAAGAACACCATCCCCACCGTCAAGCATGGTGGTGGCAACATCATGCTTTGGGGTGCTTTTCAGCCAGGGGACGGGACAACTCCATCGTATTGAGGGGAGGATGGACGGGGCCATGTATCGTGGAATTCTGGACCGACATCTCCTTCCCTCAGTGAGAGAGCTGAAGATGGGTCGAGGATGGGTGTTTCAGCACGATAACGACCCTAAGCATACCGCCAAAGCAACAAAAGAGTGGCTGAAGAAGAAGCACATCAAGGTTCTGGAGTGGCCTAGCCAGTCTCCAGACCTGAATCCGATTGAAAATCTTTGGAGGGAGCTTAAAATTCGAGTTGCCAGGTGACAACCTCGGAACCTGAATGATTTGGAGGCTGTCTGCAGGGAGGAGTGGGCCAACATCCCTGCCGAAATGTGCACAAACCTTGTCACCAACTATAAAAACCGTTTGACATCTGTGCTGGCCAATAATGGCTTTTGTACAAAATATTAACATGCTGTTTGTCCAGGGGGTCAAATACTTGTTTTTCCTCATCAGATGGTTATCAATTTTAATAAATTCATATGATGTGATTTTCTGGAATTTTCTTTGGGATTCTGTCTTTCACTGTTAGAATGTACATATGATTAAAATTGTAGATTTTTGCATTCTTTGTAAGTGGGCAAACCTGCAAAATCAGCAAGGGGTCAAATACTTATTTCCCCCACTGTAAGTGCCTCTATAACGTTAGTAATAATGTTGTGTGCTGTGCGCAGAAGACTGTCAAGCCAAATACCGTTATTGCACGTTGATCCTCGTTTTTCTCTCCTTTCTCTCATTTCCTGTCAGCTCTTCACTGTCCGCCGTTAAAAGTGCCCCATTGATCTTGTATTGCCTTGTATTATTCGGTAACATATGCATTGAAAAGTGCTAAATAAATAGAGTTCATTGTTATACATTCTCCAATTTACAGAGTACAGCCCTTTTTCCACATCATTTTCATCATCTGATGGGGAAACACACAGGTGTAACTAATTACACTGACGAGCGAGTGAGCCGGCACAGCAGAGCCCTGACCCTGGAGCACTTCATTTGGAGTGCACACGTTAAAGTTATTAGTTTCACCTGTGTTTTGACAAGTCCAAATCTCCATTTATGTACAAGTTCCAAAACGACAACGTTAAGCTGCTTAATATCTGTCCATAAAAACACTATTTTTTACAACTACGGCTTCGAGCTGTCAATTATCTCCACGCGAGCGACACATTCTCTGTCAGGCTGAAGCTGCTGGTGTGGTCGCTGGGAGCTGAAAAAAGGAGTTTAAGCCTACCTGTGGTAACAGTTGCCACAGGTGAAACTCTGCAATCACTTAAAACAGCCAATCACAGCACTGTCTGCAAGTCAACACACACACACACACACACACACACACACACACACACACACACACACACACTCTAAGAAAGTGAGACAGAACAACAGCACTACCGGCAGTAATTTAAATATGCAAAATAAACAAAGATACCATACAGGGTAGGCAAATGAGATTTATAAGAAAAATAAGAAATAAGATTGTTTTATTTTTCACATACAACTCCTATAGTAGCAATAAAAATGTATATTTATCCCAAAAAGAAGTGTTGGCTGCACGTTGTTTCTACTGGAGTCATACATATGGAACAGTATTTCCATGCATACAGATGATGTTCTTCCCTCAGGGGACACAATGAGTTCAGGGTAATGCTGTAGATATAGGAAATCGATACGAGTAAGACGTTGCGTCATGCTGATGCGTTAGAAAGATTTACATTCTGTATGGTCCTTGATGTGCACCTTACATCTTATGATATCTCATTGTTTTCACCATAACTAAACATTTCTATCCATAAATGAATAGCAGCAATTTTGTCTGTTTGAAAAAAAATAAAAAAAATACTATTACATATGTTTTGTTTTAGAAATCATAGACACCCATTTTCCCTCTTGGAAGAAGGTCGACTGATTGCATATCTGTATTGCTCTTCATTTGCACAATGCTGTGATGCAGCCTTTCCTCGCAGACGATTTAAGAAGCTTCAGATGTTAGCCTCTGCTTGAAAGGACGGCACAAATATGGCATGAACCGGGAGATTTACGTAATGAAGAGAAAGTCCTTTCAACAGTTGCCATCAACAATAATATGTGTGGCAGTAAGCGGGCGTGTACTTGTCATTCAAAGGAAGTACACTATTGGACACAGATGTAAAACAGTCCTGCATGTGCCTGCCATATCCAACACTAACAGCATGACACTAAAAGCAACAAAGGGGCCTAATTTTATTTACACACTGTCATGTGGCGTTGCAACATACGGTATTTCTGTGTAGAAGCAAGAAAAACATTAGCAATCAGTGCTCAGACCACATTCAGAGGTGGTCTGGGCAGCATATGGCCACATTCTTCTAGCAGTGTGTACGCTCCCATCGCGTCAAAGAGTGACGTTTGGTCAGGTGCCTTTGGCGTTTGATATTGACGCAAAAAAGTCTCTTTTAGCGTCATATTTAGACGCGCTTGGTCGGGATTCTTGGCGGCACTATTTGACGGGTCGGGACGTACTTTTAACTGATATGCGGCACAAGAACGGGACAGTTAGGCTTTTAGAAAAGATTGTGGGTGGGGTTACAAAGTGGTTTACATTTCAGTGACACAAACCCTGGTCTCCTGATTGAAAGTCCTGTGTTGTTTGACCACCCCAACCAACCTTTTTACGTGGATTTAACACTACATCGTCTGAAGCTCTGTGTGGGTGGCACCGAGGTCCCCAGGGATGACGGTTTACAATAACCATATTTTTAGGTTCATAAAATGTAGCCGAAAATTCAAACATTTTACACACATACCGCCGTGATTCATGTTAGAGTAACAATTGAAATGTATGCACACACAGAAGATAATATAACAAAAAAAAAACAACCGTTTTATAAAAATATGTATTTTTATATGAGATCCAATCACAAGTGGTCACTCAAGACACAAGTGGAGCGTATTCTAATGCAAGGTGTGAACAGACATACTTAGAGCTGTTTATCTATGATGCATCACCCAAGGTGCATGTTAATGCCAGGTCTCAACAGGGCCTTGGAGTCCATTAATGAAGATTTGAAAATAGGTGGTGGAGATTGAACAAAGATTGAACATGCCAGCTAAAACTTCCAGAACAATCTGAGGATCACAATTGTCAGGTTTCTATCCAAACGTGGCGCAACATTTTAACAGAATTTCATCAGCAAATTTCCACCCACTACTGTTAAGTAAATATGTCAGGTGCCATTAAACCATTGCAGAAGAACAGGGTACAACAAGATGATGCAATACTTAAAAGAGCAGCAGCCAAAGATAATTAATAAGAATGACGTAGAAAAACGTGATAGAAATATGATATTGTTTCTTTCATGTATTCATTTGAGAAACGTTACATTCTGCACATATTTGATGTATTCATCCGCTGGCCTTTTTTTTGTCTCTCCAGTGGAGCGGAGGCTTTGGTGAACGTTTAAGTCTTTGTTTTCATATTTCAGATGTGTCCGCTGTGTTTTTCTTTTGTGCAAATTGAAAATGCTCATAAAAACAGGAGGGTTGGAAACACACTTGAAGAAATACGTGACACAAGTCCCATAATTCTCACCTAATTCGAGCTTTTGGCTCACCATCACTTCAGTCATTTGAAATCAGGGAGAGGACTACAGATCCGGTCTTTTTGTTCATATGTTAATCACATGCATGATCTCAGATGCTGCTGATCAGACTTTGATAAAACCCATTACACACGTTAGAGACATTACTTTGGTCATTAGTCTGCTCAGGGGCCATCTGCATTCAGTGAGACACTTCTGATGGAAAGGAACAAGAAGCATGACCCATCTAATTGTGACAAAATGACATGACTGGTGATCACAGAGTGGCCACAGCCATGTGGGGAAGTTAGAGGAATTTGTTACTGACCCGCTATAATAAGGGGCGACTTTCATGGTCCACATGTCATGGACCCTGCTGCCTTTCATTATTCACATACTGTCATTCCAGGGTTAAACTTGGAAGCAGAAACAATCTTATGTAAATATAGAGAGTGGTTATTTGGGTAACCTAATAGTACTATTGTGTTGTCTGTTTCTTCTACCAGCCATCTAATTATGGAATCATGTAGCGTGAATCCTTTTCATTAGGGATACCATTTGTATATTTTATGCCAATGTTTAAGTGGATGTATAAACCCACTAAATTTCACTAGCAACTTATCTTCATCCTCCTACTCAACTGTGATTTATACTATTGGAAGATAATTCTGGCTTATAGCAGGCTGGGTTTTATTTTGTTGCTCTGGCCAGCATTTTTTTTCTCTGTACAGCTCAGTATTCTTAGGCATTAATTACTGAGGCACCAATGCTGGAAGTATTGTAGTTTGCCTTTTACGTATTGGCGAAACCACAATCTTTTCTAAACCTCCTACCCTTAACCATACCATTGACAAACACCAATATTGTAGAAAGCGGGATTTTAAAAATGTAACTGAACATAAGCCAGGGTTTTGGGGAATTGCCCAATAGTGATGTATTTGTCTGTAGATAGAGTTGGACCAAATAGTCATAGTCACAGTTTTAGTCACAGTTTACAGAGCATATGCTGGTTCAATTTTGACCTGACAGGAAACGAGGTGAGAGAAAGATGGCGATTGACATACATCAAAAGGTCTTTGGCTTGACTCAAATTGGAGACTCCTGCAATCATAGGGTCAGTGCATGAACCCCAAGGTCACCAGGACGCCCATATAACACTTATTTCTCTCTATGTTTTTTTGTTATAGTAGCAAAAGACTGAGACGCAAGCCATTTTGTTTGGTGTGTTTCTCTTGTTCTTGACGCAGAACACCCTGAAGCTAAATTCTAAGATGAAAAAAACAATGGATCTTTGAGCTGTCTTGAGATGTCAAGGTTCCCTGAGACACATATTTGGGGCTTGTCCTTTTTTTCCTCTAGTGTTGTCTCATCAAATAGATGCAGTCGATAAGTTCATCTGAGTCTGGTATTGTTTGAGGCAGGTTTTTTCTTTGGGAGTGGCAGAATATTTATTGTAGGCCAGGAATTAACACAAGCTTGTGTGAAATAAAATATAGACCAAAGTAGTCTGTATTTTAAGAAACATCACTGAAATATGCCTTCAAGGGGCGAAGGTTGCCTCTGTACTCTAGGATTAAGGGCACCGCCAACAGCGAGCAGTCAAAAACTGCTTTGTCTAGATTGATATCTCCAGTCTCCCTGAAATCCCATGTAAGTTGATGAGCACCTCGGAGCCGCCAAAGCCAGATTCCCTTCAGCACTCCAACAGTGACATCAACATTATCGCCGCTGACAGTGCCAAGCCCCGACGCTTTGATTTTTTCCACCTCTGCCGTGCACTTTCATGAAAAATGAGTGAGTCAACTCTCAGTACGCTTCTGAAATAATAGAAGATGCACCCCCATATTACGTTTCATTTCATTCCATTTCATTGTATAGAAACAATACACTAGACTTTATTTAATACATTCTGCCAAGGTTGAGATGCATTTGTTTATTTCCGCACTCATTAAAATATATTATATATAGTCATATTCTTGTTAATGACCTATTTGGAGAGAGAGCAAAGAGACCAAAAACAGGGCTGGTGACCAGGCAAAAAGATGAAATATGTTACTGCTTTAAGCACTTGATGCAATTCCTATTCAATTCAGACACAGTGGACAAGTCCTATAAGAACTCAGCCATCCTATCATTGTTTGATGCAACTGTTTCATCCTAGTGTAAATATGGGGGAAATGAAAAGTGTTTTGGGCCGCTATGAATAATGAAGTCACAGCGGAGAGGAGGACCTGTTTTCTATTTTCCATCTGAGTTTCATTGTTGACAATTTACCAGAAATCACTCCACAGTGCAGTATTGTTTATATCCCAATTTATTGTCTATCTCTCATGTGTTAAGGCTGTACATTTCCAGAGTGTGACATCCAGTGTAAATATGTCATGTTAATAATTGAAGCCATGCTTAAAGTTTAAATAACGATTATATAATCTCGTGCACATACACAAGGATGTGCATGCACGCAGTGATGCAATGTACTATGCTGCAAATGGTATTGCACCATTTCACTACATGTGGTAGCAATGTGCCAAGATATGCAGCAATGCGCCAACAAAGACAAGGAAGAAGAAGACTGTAGAAGTACAACCTGCAAAGATCTTGCTGTGAGGTGACAGTGCTTACCACTGCACCACACTGCAAACCTGTGGCATGGCTCTAGGGATGGTAACAGTGGTTGGTCAGTCGGTCCAGATAGAAATATCTCAACATGGATGGATTGTCATCAAATGTTATACTTTTATGGTCCCCAGATGATGAATCCTACTTATGTTGATAATCCCCTAGTCTTGCATTGCCAGACCTATCCACCACAACACTGTGGAGTAAGGTCTGGCTACATCACACATGCATTCCAGGATAGGCAAAAAAAACATTTTGGGTCGTCTTGGGCAGCGCTAAGCTCCGGACGCAGCGACGGTGGCTCTGCAAAATAGTCTCAGGAAGGAACTTGTTTTGGTGGAACATTTGCAACCCGTAGAAGAAAACGGCAAATAAAATATTAAAAGAAGTTAACTGTTCACACAAAACAGTAACGTGAGCTATTTAAATTTACTTGATACAACGTAATTTGCTCTTATTAGTATATCGCCGTTTACTTCTTGCACAGCAATCCCCACCAATCGGTCCCAAAACATCCCAGTTAGATATTAAATACCATAAACATATTCTTTGTAAATCTTTACAATCATTCTCAAGAACCAAGCAGGCGTGCCTTGTTGCATGATCTACATTTTTTTCAAAATTTGCCATTTTCAGCGTGTAGCTTGCTGGCTCGAAGTTTGTTGTTGTTCCCGGTAGTGAAGGGATTTTTACAAATGGCAACACACTGAGATCGGAAGTGGCAAAACTTCACATCACAGGCCGGATCTAAAAAGTTTGGCACATTTTGCGCAGCCATTCATGGTTTCCAGACCATAGATAAAAAAAATATGAAACCTTTTCTGATGTATCCCAATGACTTTTGGATGCATTCTAATCTAGCATCTAGCATGCTAACATAGTAACATAACATTTTGAACATAATACACCTGCTAGACATTAGCATGTTAGCACAGTTGTTGTGAACGTGTTAGCATGCTGACTTTAACCTTTAGAGAGTCATTCACAGAGCGGCTAGTGTGGCTACAGATTCTTTAAACAATCAATGAATTTTTTGAAATGATTTCTTTGGTATGGTATGCATAGGGAAATATGTAACAAATCAACAATGGTTAAGGTATGGTTAATGTTAGGCTTCACTATATAATGTACACACTACTTCCTGCATTGGCACTGAATGTTGGTACCGGACACAATTGTCTACTGTGAACTGTCCACTAAAATAACAGTTAAACTGAGCTCCACCTTGCACAATGAGTACTCTAAAACACGGTTAAAGTAAAGTGAACATTTGGGACTCAGTTGCAGACTCAGGAACAATCGTGATCTACAGTATAGTACTGTCTCTGGAACTATCATCCATGAGTTTGAATCATGTGGCAACTTGACAACTCAGCTTCAAGAAAAGTAAGTGCTTGTCAGATTTCATTTGAAAAAGCGGTTATTAGCTTTCTACGTTTTCCATATCCGTATACCTTCTACAAGACAAATTCTTCGTTATTGAGTTACCTGGTAATGGATGGGAACATAAATCCACAGTAGCCAATCTCCACAGAGCACACTCTTAATTTCCAGCCAGACCACTCAGCCTGAGCTGCTAGTTCACAGCTAGTTCAGCATGTCTGAGCTTTTTCCAATTATATACTCTATGCACTCTGCATGCTCCCATGCTCCATGAGCTTTACAAGGTCTACTGAGAGTTAAACCCCAGGTCAGTTCTTACTGTACGCCGTCGCTAACAATCTCTCATGGGACAGAAGCTGCTGTGCTGTCACACACCTGCTCACACACTGCCGCCTCGCTCATCTGCCCAAACTTGTGTTTCAGTTCCCATCGTGCTTCATTCTCCAGTACAGATGTAATTTGGAGCAATTTGGACTCTGTTTAAGACTATATTCTCTCAAACTCCTCAACACTTAACAATATGAATGTATGCTGTCAAATGCTTTGACCTTAGGAAACATTCACTCTGCACCCGAAGAGATTTGAGTCTTTCATTAAGACCAGTGGGAAAGCTAAGCTGTAGCTTAACAGCAACAGCCTGACAGCGTTGATGCCTCAAGTGACGTTCAAAATGTAGTCGACACATTTTCTATTTCACTTTTATTGCAGCATACTCTGAATTTATTTCCCTTTTGCAACTGACTGAAAAACCCAATTTAAGTTCAAGCCCAAATTCACACAAAATATACTCAGAAACTACATTTTGGCCTTCTCTTAAACTCTGAATATTTAGCTGTTAGTCTCATACAAACATACATAAATTCCTACCTACGCTGATTTCCTTAACTTTTCTTAACTGCTGTGCGTTTCATAGCTTTAAAGAATTAAGCTGGTATTATTCTATGTTTTTCTTATTGTCGACAAATCTCATTTGAATACCAAATCCAACCTGCTTCATTTTTGTCTCAGTACTGTTCGACTTATTTACCCTTACCCTACTGTGACACTTCCTGCCCACTGGTTCCTAAGTAGACATACAGTAGATCTTTAAAAATGAGTCACAAAGACAGTTTTAAATTTTTATAAACTCAATAATTTCCTAAAGCAGCTAGGCACTGTAGTTTTTAGCAAACGTTATTCAAACAGGAGTAAATGGTGCATTGGTTGGGGACTACTTTGAGCAGGGAATTATGACACATTTGTGTTGTAGTGAGTATTCACAGCCACAGAGCTGTTTATATGGTATTGATTCCAAATAAACTACTATAATAGGCTTTGGATAAACATAGCTGACATACTGTAAATAAAAAAAATATTTAAAAATCACCATCTTAGGGGCGACCTGTAGCTCACCCAGTAAGAGTGTGCGCCCCATGTAGGCTGAGGACTTTGCAGCAACCCGTGTTCAAATCCGATCTGCAGCCCTTTGCTGCGTGTCATCGCTTATCTCTCTCCCACCTTTTCTGTCACTCTGAAATTAAGAAAAAAGTTTTGACAGAGGTCGGGCATGACTCCATTTCAGATCCCTTTATTTAAACATTTAATTATACTATAACTCTGAAAGAGGGCATGAAGAAGATGCTAAATGAAAATGAAACACAGACCTCCTGTAGGTCACCACAGCTCTGTCTCACCCTGTAGGTTTGGACATGAATTACAACACAACATGATTAATGCTCCAGACCAATCAGACAAGGGCACTATGTGGGGGCTCCTTCAAAAGTGCAGTAGCCTGGTTTTCATTCATTTCCTTGATGGAGTCTCGTTCCTTTTAATTCATGAGGCATGATGAATGATTTGATGCTCAATTGGTGAAAAAAATTATCTCTCTCTCTCTCTTTCTTTCTCTCTCTTTCTCTCTCTCTCTCTCTCTCAAGTTCAAGAAAAAGGATATGACATGTCTATTTACTCAATTACAGTAGACATAAGAATGATCAAATTTGCATGGGCTGCTACAACACAGTGCTGAAACACATCTGCAGTGCTACAGTGAGCACTGCAGATGTGTTTTCTGTTCAAAATAGCCTGGCAAGCTGAATGTCCCTCGCAGCAACAATTCACAATGAGGGATATAATATGTGATTCAAACCGATCATCTCTATGGCCAATGGAAGAGCATGGTGAGTATTTAGTTCAAACACAGGCAGTGAGACAGATGTAGCAATGGGTCAAGAGAGGGTGCTTCATGTGGAAGTAGTCTCGCTTTGCCAGACCTTCCTCCACAGCACCGGAGGGTCTGGCTAGTCCACACAGCATTACGGGATAGGAGAAAAATGTGCTCTGGTTTATTGGCATTTCTTTAAACCAATCACAATCGTCATGGGCAGTGCTAAGCGCCGGACGGAGCCACGGTGCCTCTGCAAAATAGCCTCGGGAAGGAACTTGTTTTGGTGGAACATGTGTACGTTCAAAGGTTGTTTTAGTCGTGTTAACCATAGTCCTCATAAATTGACCGGAGTTTTACAACACAAAGAAAGCGGGAGGTAACGGACATCCGGCCGAAAAGAAGGACATCTGGCGGAATTTCCGGCAACACCAGAGCAATCCCGAAATGAAACGTCGTGGATATAGACTACGAGAAGAACAACAAGAACCCAACAAGAAAACCTTGGTAGCCTGCTATACAAAATAATATATTTCAAAGGTTTCTATTGGATAGTGTAGGAACATTTGGTTAGAGGCATTGTTCAACATTTTGGGAAATATGTTTTTCACTTTGTCACTTCTGTCTTTATTTCAGATCGACAATGGTCAGTTTAAAAGATTTTTGTCAGCTTTTGAGAGGCGGCGAGCCGAGCCGGCTGCTCCTATTTTGGATAAAGTTGGTTGGATTCAATTTTATGCAAATGTGGAGTGGGAGACATCGATGCCCCAGCGATGCTACCAGAATGAATGGGAAGAGTTGAAAAGACGCTAACACACCATTAATGTGTGAGCCACGTCCATTGTTGGTCTGTAATGTGATCACTTTTTTTCATACATTTCTTGCTATAAATTACTTTACATTACTTAGACATTTTAGTTTGCTGGCACAGCAGGAGTTTGACGGTTGATATCCGTATGGTCTCTCCGTGTTCAGTGGAGTGACTGGTCGTTGAATGTGTTAGCTTAGTGCAGAGGCCAGAGGCAGTTAACCTCTACAAGTATCACAGAAGTGCTACTTCAAAGTTGTCTTCTGTGAACGTTATGTGCTCTTAGCAGGCTTGCCACTGGTAAATCTCCACTCAGGAATTAGCTGAATGTGTGGAGGGGGTGTGAACCCCCAACCTGAGTGTGAGGATGGGATTTCTGGAGTGCTGTTTGCCACTACCGGGGCTAAGCTAGCTGTCAGACAGTAAAAACCTATACTGTAGACTGGCTGCTTGTTAAATGTTAATTTTTCAAGTAACTTTTCCAAGACTGACATAACATGAGAATGGTGTTGATATTCTCATCTACACTTATTTGTCAGATAATATTCCTTCATATTGTCTTGTGTTTCTTCTCTCTGCACATTAAACCTTTTCAATCGGTCAAATAACTGTAGCCTAGTTGAATTCACAATTTGTCTTTCTGCAGTTCCACTGAGTGCAGCTCAAGCTGTCCTGTCCTTAAGGCTGCTGCTGGATGTTTGGTTGGACTCTGGCTCATCAATAACTGGCCCTCTGGCAGCCTGCTCACACTGACTATAAAAGTAACAGCAGCAAATGAGACTGACAGAACAAGGCATAGGTCATTAATGACCCTGTGCAGTCCGTGCACGGTTGCATATCATTTAGATGGCCACGGTATAACTATTTAGCACTTAACAAATGCTATAAGTCAAACGCAGGGCAACAGATCAGCAAGCAGCATTCATTACATTGTGTAATATGTCTTGATAATATGAGCATGTTGTCTTACTATGACATCATCCATGTAAGGGAAGATGCAGGATAAAAGATGCCCAGGTTTAACTTCAAAATCAAAGGGTGGACATTCAGGTCAAAGAAGAGAGTGAATGGGCATGTACCATATCCCCAGGGATCCAAATTTGATTTGCAAATGTGCAATGTTAAAAAATAAATAATAATATGATTAATAATAATCTTGGGTTTTGGCCAACATTGCCCTACAAACAAATAAACTGTATATAGGCTACATAGATACCGCAGTGGTCACTTCTGTTCATTGGAGCGATAAGTCGCAGGGCTGTGCTTAAGTCCACCATTGTCAAGTCCAAGACGAGTCCAAGACCAGGACTAGTCAAGACCTAGTCCAAAGAGGTTCAAGTCCAAGTCAAGACCGAGTCCAAATGAGAGACAGTCAAGACCGACAAAAACGAATCCTCTTCAAGACCACTCACTTACCTGTTCATAATTTATGTGATGTGAGAGTATATCTTCTATTTTAGGATGATCATTTTGCATTATTACTTTTAATGATCAAAAAGCAAGTGCAGAGTAACACACTATAGGATCAAATTAGGCCATATTATTTACTTTAAAGTGGCTATATGTAACTTTCAGTTTGTGTTGATTGTAGCGACCGCTTTGAACAAAAGCAAAAATTAATTGCGAGTCCAATGGCCGAGTCAGAGACCAAATACCAACGAGTCCAGGACACGTCCAAGACAAAAGAAAAACGTGTTGAGTCCAAACTCAAGAAGTACAGCCCTGATATGTCTGCGTGGCCGCCATTTGTCGCACTATTACCTTTTGCACTTTACATCCCACTCCATTTGTACTTGTCTTGATATTGTGTCTTATTTGTTTATTTGTATTTTTGTATATTATGTTGATATGTGCCTATATGTATATTGTTGTCTCTATTGTACAGTATGTGTCTATATTCTATCTGTCTACTGAAGCTTTACTACCACATGTCTATTTGTTGAATGTATAGAGAGTTAACACCTACCAAAGTCAAATTCCTTGTGGATGTAAGTATACTTGGCCAATAAAACTGATTCTGATTCTGATTCTGATTTTGGGACGGACATGCCACACCTCCAAATGCATGTTTGTCGATCAAGGCAGGAGGTTTATCCCCAGTTGAAATCCTCATTTCCAACCGATTTTCAAACGTTTTTCTTTAGTACAAATGCCAGACATGCATTTATAATACAGGATACTAGGTAAACCTACAAATGTGGGGTTTCAGACAAAAATATCTTATCTTGTGTAGACAGTACTCGCACATGACTAACATCATTTGCAGCATCTCACTGATATAGTACTAATTACTAAAATAAAAAAATACATCACCTGACACAAGCTAGGATTCGCTTAGTTCACCATCAGGACAGTCACTAAACTTTGTGTTTGCTTAAAATAAAGATTACCGTTTCCCTTTATGATATTAAATTCGACACGTTCCTAACAGTAACATATTGTAAAACACCTTTCTCATCCGTGAAATGTTGTCCCATGTTGCTTCATTTGGAATTTCTTTCGCATGAACATCTAAAAGCAACACAAATGTTGCACAAATGTCAGTCTTTTTCTATAAGTCTTCATGGTTAGAACGGGTCAGATGTCTGTCCCAAGAAAGCTGCGGCAGAGATCCATCTCACAAGCCGGAAGCGGTTACCATAACCTGCAAACCTTGCCTTTCAGGGATTCTGTAGTTCAGGGAAGTGTGTGTTGAAAAGAAAACAGGGAATCACCAATCAATAGAAGCAGCCAAGGGAGTCTCTTAGTTCAATTATTAAGATGTGTCCAGCCAGCTCTCAAACAGTGACAGTGAAGGCGTTCCTCAAATATATTTATTTGCTATGTGACTTTGTTTTATTCATCCATTCATTCATTTATCTATCATACATCAAGTAAAAAAAACACTGCCCTGTCTGGGCTGTCACGGGGTTGTCGGTAAGAACAAAGTAGACCTTATTCTCTTAGAAGAATCTGTTTGGAACCAGGGTGTGCCCCAAGTGGCTCCCCACAACCATTTCAATGCCTGCACGTCAGCTCAGGATGCAATGCACTCTTGTCACAATGACACACAATAGGAGTCACACAGGATGTCACAGTATACACTCGCTGTGTCTAGTAGACTTCGCCAACATACTGGCTGCCCAAGGCAAGATAGAGAAATGGGAGTGGGGGGGGGGGGGGGAGACTTGGAGAAAAAGACTTGGCATGGAAATCTTACCAGATGCTCAGGTACTGTGTGGAAGTGTCAGTCGGCTCTGCATTCAGGCTGAAGGGAGGTATTGTTATAAATGCGTATTAATATAGGAGGATATCAGATGCTTTGGAATGCAGTCAAGATGAAATATGACATGAATAAACAATTCCAAACGTAACGTGAATACAACTTCGATTAACTCATGAAAAATATACATTATACGTTAAAAATAAAGACGAAAACAAAGATCCCACGCAACTTCACGACTTCATCAAAAGTCTGTGTTTACATCCCTGGTTTAGCTTGACAGACCCCTAGCAGCAGGAAATTACATATTGTAAATATATACCTCTAGGCTATTACATCACAGTTAAGGAGGAGCCACAGAATTCACCATAACAATATTAACATACGGCAACATAAATCTATTTGATTAAATGTACAGTACAATAGAAAATAATTGAATGTCAATGTCCTCTTTAAAGTATAAGGCTGGTGACATGGACGTCGTTAGGCCTATTTTAGGGGGGCTGAAGCTACCCCAAAATGTCCCTAAGCCCCCCTAAATAATAAGAACAACAATAATAATTCAATTTATCCTCATTCATATTTAGATGCAACAAATGATATATATCCAGCTACAAAAAAATAGCCGAAAAGTCCGAAGTTAGACAGAAGTACAGAGAGTCGGGGAAAAGTTAGGACAATTCCAAGGGCCCATGACTGACAGGGGCCCCAAAAAATAGGTAAAAACTAATATACAATTATTAAACCATCATCATTCAGTATATATATTTCAAATATAATAATATAATTATTGATCTCTTTGTTTTTACTTGTTTTTGGCAGTAAAAGTTAAATATCCCCATTGACCAAAAAGTAAAAATCCATATTGACCGACCACCCCCCTGTATCTGCATGAAATGGTTTGGTCCTGCCTTAGCGCACTCAGTCTACTGCAGTCAGTAGATGCGCCAGAACTACAGTGACCACAATGTTGCCAAGTAACGTTAAATCAAAATCTGGTTTTCAGAAAAGGAAAGAGAGAAAAGAGAGAGAGGAAAGACAAAGAAAAGGGTGTCAAACTGTAACCCAGTTTTTCACCAAGAAAGGTGGGTAGCCTCTAGTCTGTGAGTGGTATTAACCTGTTGGCTTAAACGTACAATATGTAACTTTCTGCCGCTAGGGGTCTCTCAACCAAAACAATGGACGGTAAAACTGGACTTTTGATGACGTTGGGAAGTTGCGTGGAATTATGGGAGTTTTTAGTGTTAAGCACCTTCGCTGCCGGTTAGAATGCATCAGTTCACGGACAAGTTTACCCATTCAAGTTTATTCACGTTACGTTTAGTAACGTTTATTCATGTTATTGTAATACAATAGCTGCAGTTTTCCCAACATAATTATGTTTTTCTTGATTAGATTTTTATTTGTAGCTGACCATTTAGCTAGTGAGCCAGCAAGCTAACAGTAGCCAGCAGCTAAAACACAAAATATTTCACATATCAATGTCACCTTTTGGACGGTTTCAACACTGGGGCGGACGGGGTTTGTTGTAACGCTAGCAAGCTACTAAACGAGGCTGAGAGACGGGTGTGGGTGGGGATTGCCGGGGGGATCTCCGCGATAGCGAGCCAGGACGTTCAATGCCTGTTGTGCAGCAGCAGAACATCTCCCAGCTGCCCGGAATGCTCTCCCCTTCACTTTTCAGTAATCTTAACTTTTCGTTTTGGTGCTTAACCCACCTTTTGTCGGGTTAATTTAGCTAACGGCGTAAAGACAGCTAAACGCGAAGGGTGGAGAAATTCGGCAGGGAGGAGATTTTCGGCACATACACCGGTAGCGCTATGGAGATGTAGCTACCGCTATGGATGGCCGCTGTTGTGACTCGGTGCTGGGTCTGATACGGTCTGTTTCCCGATGTTTAATTAAACTGCCGTTAGCGTCGTAAGCACCAGGCACTGGAGATAAGTTCTGGCCGGGGGGTTGCTGTAATGAAAGTAGCTGGCTGATAGCTGACTGGGGGCTAACGGTAACTAGCTAGCTATATGTCCCGGGGCTGTTGTCAGCTGTCATCCCGACTGAGTCTCTCTGCGCCGGGGGAGTGAGGCAGACAGACCGGGGTGTGCTAGCTGGCTAAATTAGCATTAGATTAATTGTCTATCTATACAGCTAACGTTAACGTTACTAGTGAAGTTATTCGTGGGTTAGCTCAGTCCTGTTAGCTGTGGTCGAAACAGTCATACTAAAAATAACTATTAGCGTGTTGAACGATGTTGTAACCTCATAATGTTACCAAAGAATTTCTGATAGTTACCCACAAAGCTTTAGCATCAACGTTAGCACATTGTAGTAACATTAAGCTGGTATCGATATTGAACTTACAAAATAGATAAGGTCTCTGTTGTATTACTGTGATAAAAAGTGGGATGTAATTAATCACAAAATGATGCTGTATGGCAAAAAAAAGCAGTATTACGGTTACAAGTATTTTTTTTCTGTGACATTGTATGATTTACAATTACTCCTGAACGTATCATCTTGGTGCCAGTGTTCTGACGGAAGTTAGAGTAACTGGAGGGTGAAAGGTTATGTGACGCCACTGACGGGCGACTAAAGGAAACGTGCCGTGTCTGAAAATAAAATAATAGATTTCTCTGGGTTTGACATTTGGTGGAAACATTTGGCATAGTGTAAGAACACAACTCATAAAAATATATAACATAGGAATTGTCGTTTTTAGACATTTTAAAGCAGAAATGTTACATATTGTACCTTTAATGTCCATAGTGAAATAAGCTAGCTAGCTACAGACTAGTGTTAGCCTACATTTAATCACCATTTAATCAGTGCAGGGAAACGTTTAGCAAGTTATTCATATTAAATCATTGTCCCTGCCCCTTTTAGCAGACTTAACAACAGATGAGTCAGCAGCACCCCAGTCTCCCCCAAACTGTGCCCCTCCCTGTCAGGTGAAGAAGGTGAGCAACATTGTGTTTAATGACATGCCTGTTAGCATCATTGCAGGGAGTCTGTGGGGATTTCTGTCTCTCCTGCTCTTTTTACCATTACAAAAAAGAAAATGAAATATTTATTAATGACAGAAAATCAAACACATTAATAACAATGAATGAATTAATTAATTAATGAATTCATTAATCTGTTTTGTAGCACTATAATAACCCTGGTGTGGAAATTCCATTTTACATGTCCACTTTATTTTCTTGTTGGCATATGTGCAGCTAAGTTAAAAAATCTGCTGTTTTCATTATGTTGAGAGGATGACGTTAATTTATTTTGATTGAAAAGTTTAAGTTTGTCCGTTTTTTTTTTTAAATCTTTCATTAGTAATTATAATAATAATTTTGTTAAGAGAATTTTCCATTTTGTCAAATTTTACAATAACAATACATTGAGACTGTAAAAGATGGCCTTCAGCACATTGTGGTTGCTTTTAATCTTGCAACAAATAGTGAACTACATACTAGACTTGCATGCATGTACAAATCACCAGCAGTAAATATTGTGCTAGTACTAGTATTGAACTACAAGAAGCAAGACAGTTGCAGAGTTATGTAAAGCTTTTGATGGGACAGTTAGGTCCTAGAGATGTGGTGACAACAGCTGTGCAGAGGGGGCCCAATTAGATTTTTTGTCATGGAGCCCAAAATTCCTGGCGGCGCCCCTGCACCGCACCGTCTCGTTGCATTGGTGTGAACTAGCAGCTTTCAGAGCGTTTCAGACCGGAGCGTTGCGAGTAACTGGGGGATTCATCTCGTCTCGTCGCTACTCTTTGGTCTGAACTCGCTATGCACCCTCCCCCCCACACATACACACACTGATACATGCTAATAGATTGATTACACCTAGTGTGTGTGATACAGAGTGAAATTGTAAGTTGTTTTAATGACCTGCTTACCTTTAGCTACGTTTTCTGGAGGTAAAGGAAAGGGGATATTTTGGTTTGCTATGGAAAACTAAAGTCTAGCTAGAGTGAACGAGGGAAATACAAGAAATGGTTAACTTAACAAGCTAATCACAACTCTTTATTCATTGCCAATAATATAGCCTATCTCTATAGTAGGCATATTCTAAAACAATATCAATCCCCATAGAATGTTGTTGTCACTGAAAACTTTATACCGTTATGTCCTTCAATTCATGGAGCAGATGAGATGGATATTGGAAGCTATTTCAGCAGAGAGAGAGAGAAGCAGGAGATTGGCAGCATAGTTGATCCTGATTGAGGTCAGTAATGGTCTATAGGTCTAAGGATTGTTTTGTAACAATAAGCATTTGTTGGGAGGCCTAGGCACTATGCATAGCCTAAACTAAATTATTTCATTATATTTATTATATTTGCTAGCTATATTCTAACCAACAGATACACACGTGAAAATAAAATGAAAGCAATCCTACATACAGTACATACAGTATATAAAGTAATCATTACTCCAAATCTTGTATTCCTTCCGCCATCAGGTTATTGTATTTAGACAGTAGCCACTGTAGGATAGGATCCTTATCAATAGCTTACATGATAAAGTATGCAGTGATGCCTATTATGTCTATTTTTTTCTTTTCTATTTGTCATATTTGTTTAACTTACCAACTTATTAGCTGTCTGGCCTCTGTTTGTCAGTTTTTGGACATTTTGGATGTTGTTTCATGTGACCAATTTGCATTTCGAAATCATGAAATTAGCATCAGGGTTTTGTTTTATCTTAAAGGATTAGACAGAAGGAACAGAGTAGAAATGGAAGAAAATGATATGTCTGTCACTTTTGACTTGTTAACATATTGGTTTATTGACTGGTTGTTGAAATAAGTGTAGCTCTAATACAGTAACAAAAGATGTGAGTGCAAAGATTTTGCAAATGCAAGTTACAAATACCCTGGGGGCTAAGCCCCCCCTGTCTTTCAATCCTAGTGACGTCCCTGGCTGGTGATATTCTGTGTTTTTGCCATGGAGACACAGAATTCATACTGAAGACAATCTATACATGCGATGCTTACGCTTTCATTCTTAAATAAGGCAGAATTTTTTTCTGCACTGCGGTTTTTATCATAAGTTACTCAAGAGTAAAGAGTGCATTTGCAAAGCTGAACTTTTTTCAGCTGTGGTGAGTATTTACAGGAGCAGGTTTAAGTGTGTGAGCAGGGGTGTATCACAAAATTCTGTGCCCGGTAGAAAGGCATTTTCTATGGGCCCCTCCTCTCATCCACAGCTATTCATTTTAGCATCTTTTTGGGCCCTCCTCACATGAGGGCTCTGGGTACTCAGTCCCCTTTTTCCCCCGATGCCCCTGTGTGTGAGGTTGACTCAAAATGAAGTACAGTGTGTGTTCATGGTAATGAAGGAACACCCAGTGCAACAGTGTGGCTTGAGCATCAACATGAACATCGACATGTCTTATTGATCGTCTCAACAATGGAGCTCTATGGCACAGTGGATTAAGAAATATCTGGCTGTTGATACAGAGACAATGAATGTAATGGAATCAATTCATTGATAATTTAAGTTTGATCAGATTTGTAGATAATATCAAAAATATAGAATATCGCCAGTTATCCTTTAGTCTCGCATTGCCAGACCTACGTGTGGAGTAAGGTCTGGCTACACCACACATTCATTTCAGGATAGTAGAAAAAAAAACGCTCTTTGTTTGCATTTCTTTAAACCAATCACAATTGTCTTGACGGTGGCTCTGCAAAATATCTCGGGAAAAGACCCCCCCCAAAAAAAAAACCCGCAACAGAACCGACAACTATTCAGTAGTGCTTTCAAACGATCAAAATATTTTATCGCGATTAATCGCATTAATGTCATAGTTAACTCGCAATTAATCGCAATTAATCACACATTTTTATCTATTCTAAATGTCCCTTGATTTCTTTTTGTCCCATTATTTTTTCTCATTTTAATGCTCTTATCAACATAGAAAAGTGGATTGGGTTGCTTTGTGTGAAAACTGACAGCACTGCTATTCACACAATACACACACAGAGATCGGAAGTGAAGAGGCAAAGCCTGACATCGGGCTTTATCCTTGAAATGTTCTTCCGTTGATCCAGATCACTAATCCTTAACATGATATTCTTCCCAAATTTAATTGCAAAATAATTCAACATAAATTCAGATGTCTTATTTGATAGAGCCGAAGAGCAGTCTCAGATTGAATCCACCAGTGTGATGACAAAAGAATTATGCAATGTGCATTCTGAATCACATTAGTCCGGCAAGTCCCGGCGTAGAGCTCCTAATGAGTAGCTCGCCACTGTGGCCTTGCGGAGAATGCTTGCACTGTGTATCATTTCCAGCCGTGCACACTGATAATAAGCACTGTGTTTTTCACTTGAGGCGTGGAGAGGGGCTGATGGCTGGCCCACGCTAAAACCCTGAATGCTTCATTCACTCGACCCATGTTGGCCCCAACTGGACCTGCACTGGACCATTTGGCTTTGGACAGAAGGAAACAGACAAATTACTTTTGTTGCGTTAGTGGGTCGTTCCACCATGGTCATGCATGGCTGGTGGATTGCCAAGATTCATTAAAGCCTTGATCTACATTCTTGCACATTCTTTTGGACATTAGCAGCTTTGTTTTCATTTTGCACATTTGGTTTGTCCTTTCTTTCATCTTCTTCTGCCTCTTTCAGTCTTTCTCAGGCTTTTTTTCTGTCCGTCTTTTTTTTGCAGCTAACACGCTCTGTGACACCCAGGCCACAGGATGTGGTTTCAGCACATCGGGGAGAAAAAAGTAGGAAGTGTTGATAGAGCAGAAAATTGCCCTTGTTGGTCCCTTAAGTGGGGCTGGAAAATTAGGTAACCATGGTGATATACCTCCATAGCTGCCAGAGAGGCTCCACTTAGCAGCTTACCACACTAGCAGGTATCGATCATTTCCCTTTGGGCACCCGGCTAGCCTCAGCCTTTACTTTTAAAAAAAATACAAATGCATTAAAAGACTCAGGGTAAATGCGGGGGGTAAGCAGAGGGCCACATCCAGCAGGACTCTGAAAGTATGAGTGACAGCTGTGATCGGTGGCTTGTTCTAGTTGATTTTGTTTACCATTTTTCCATGTGTGGCTGGCATAGGAAATATGTTGAAAAATATCTGTAGATGCATTCTTCACCCACGCCATTGTCATTTAATTCCCACCCCCCCACGCCCCCTTCCGGAAAGGAGTTTCTGCTGGCCAGTGTGAGATTGCTGCAGGCCATTTCCGCACACAATGAACAGCTTGGCTGTTGGCTTTCCAACGGCCTGATGAGTTGACATGAAGTTGTCACTGTATACTTATTCTTCGACGATGTTTCAAAGCGCTTATCTTTCAACAACATTTGGCAAAGGAAATATCATGGGTCCAACTGTCGTAAATAGTAAATGAATCACTGCTCACACACACACACACACGCACACACACCATGGCACACATACACATCCCATGCTCATTGACCTGAATTAATATGCACCTAATAAACATTTTGGCTGCTTCATCACACTTCATAAACTGGGTGACAGGTTGGAAATATAATGTGACTTTATTATGCTGATTTTAATTTTCTATCAGGCATGTCTAATGGCAGCAAGCACGACGAACAGATCCGACCGTAAACAGTGTTTATTCAAAATCCGCTTTGTGTTTTTATGCACCCCCCACCGAGGTAATCTTAATGGTCTAGTGCAAATTTCTTTTTGATGAAGTCTTATATGGTGTGATTACTCCTAATGAGCCAATCTGCCGGCACCCTGCTGTAAAATCTTGCTCATGATAGCGTTAATGCGTGCAAATGTGGACCACATTGCCTCTCACCTGGTTAGAGACCACACTCAAATATAAGACCTCGATGCGATGTGACTGATGATGTGGCTCATCGGAATTCTGTAAGGGATTTTGATTGATTAAGCTGTAATATATATATATATATATATATATATATATATATATATATATATATATATATATATATTTTTTTTTTTTTTTTTTTTTTTTGACAGTCATGGCTGCATGTGGCTAGATTCTTAAATAGCAGAATTGCACATGATTCATGAGCTTTTTGAATTCAAAGAAATCTTATTTCATTTGTTACGAAAACACTCAACGTTTGCTTTCAGCTTCTTTGAAATAAGAAAGACCAAAGCCGGCAGTGTTTGAGAGAGCAAACTTTATTTGTGTCTGAGCACAGTATTGTCATGATGAAAATGTCCTTCAAGTTCCCTCTTTATCCTGAAAGCTGTTCATATTTTCTCTGGGCGCATCTTTCTAGGCTGGAGGAAAATCAATAGGTTCAGCTAAGTAATGAATTCCTATCGGCCTGCAGCAGCATGCGCACTGGCACTGGCACTGCCACTGTGCAGTGCCAGTGAGAGACTCCAAATAATGTGTTGGAAAACAATTTCACTTCTCACCGATGAGCCATAATTCACCCTTTAAAGACCACTCTCACCATGACACCCTTATCAATACAGCATGCTTCCCCTTGGCTATTCCTTCCTGATTTTTTTTTTTTCAGCGCACAAAAAAAAAGAAGAAAAAGTTACATAACTGACAAGAGGAACACAAACCTTTTTCTAGGATAGATTCCTAACTGCAGCCTTGTTTCACTGACATGTTTGCGTGGGGATGTGAAAACCAAGGAAGTGTTGGGTGAATTTGCTGTTTTGAGATATTATTCAAGTGCTGTTAAAGTAAAGCATCAAGCTAGTTCTCCTGTTTCACCAACATGTCTATCTAAGGAAAAGCTCCCAAGCTGTTTTGTGCGTAACTGTTTGTTTGTCTGATTGTCTGTCGATGTGGAAAGCCAACACAGCAAGCAGTCACAGCAGTTGCCAATCCCTCAACCTGCCTGCATTTTATTTTTCTTCTTCTATCTTCTTTTTTCTTTACTGAAAAGAAATATTTGGTTGTTCATGTACTTTAAAAAAAAAAAAGTCCTGTTCTGTGGCCGGAGGCCATCAGACTTCCTGTTGTTTATGTACTTTATTTAAGATATGTGACAGTTGTACAGTTGTGTATTTGGGCTTTTCTGTTTCATTCATTGTGTGAGTGTTTGTGTGTACCTCTTGTGTCTCTTTAGCCCTGCCCTGTACGTCTTCCCTTGTCTTGTTATCAGTCTTTGTTGTTGTGTTACCCCTGTTGTGGTCCTGTGTTTTGTACGTTTCCTGTTTTATTTTGTAGTCTCTCTGCTTCTCCTGTGTCATGTCTCGTTGTACTTCCTGCCTTGTGTGGTTTCCCGCCTTTGGGATTGTCTGCCCCGCCCTGATGTGTTTCAGCTGTTCATCAGCCCTCATGTCACCTGTCCCTCCTTACCACCCTCGTTACCTTGTGTATTTAATCTCTGTGCTTTCTTTAGCTTAGTTCAAAACCGTTCCCTATCACGGAAATAGTGCACTATATAGTTTGTTCGCCGTTTTGTACCGGTGTTTGAATTCTCCGCGGTTGATTTCATTAACTATACAGTCCCTCCAGAAAAATGCGATAATGCGATCGCATAATTCAATGCATAATCAGCCAAAGTCCGCATATTTATGCGGGGCCCGCATTTTTTCAAATAAGCCGCACTTTCGCCGCATAAATTGCAGATTTTGCAATTGCAGATAATCTCTGCTTTTTTGTTGCAAAAAAGTCACACATATCTTAGCAGAAAGTTCAAAAATGTTGCGTTTACTTCACACAAGCAGCCTTTTTCCCCTGTTGCCATGGGAACGTCATGAAGTGACGTGATTACGCGACGTGAACATCATCAAAAAGCAGGGTGTTGGGGGAATCACTTTTTCATCAAACCGCAGTCTTTGCAAGTTCCTGCAATTTCATCGCATAAAATTGCACAAATATCCAAGACATTCCATCGCATTTTTTAAGAAAATGTGCCGCATAATCAAGGATTTTTGCCCGCAACAATCACAAAAAAACTCCGCATTTTTCTGGAAGGACTGACTATATAGTCCACTATAATTTACCTACAATTCACACCTAATTTAAGTGTACATATAGTCAAAGATCCCTTATACTAAAGAAAGTGCATTTCAAGCAGCGCCAACAGTACACACTTCCTGTCTCCTAAAGGGGCGTGGCCTTGTTTGAACGCGTAGTAAACGTCGAATGGATGGATGAAAAGTGATATTTGTACAATTTAGGAATATGTTCTTTTGCTAACGTTAGATATTTACAGAGCTAAAAGACATATTTAGCATCATGGAGATTAGTTTTAGGGCATTAGCTTCTCTGTGTTGCCAGATCTCGCAAGTTTGGTCCTGAGACAGAAATATGTCTCAAACAAAGTTTATTTTCTCCTGATGCGTCCGTTTAAAAAATGTCATTTTAGTGTCAGAATGTTTTGGAGGTATGTGACTTGTGAGAAATGGGTCCAATATCTACTTTGGTGACTATGGGGGCGAAAGGATACCAAGAAGCAGAAGCACCCGCGGAAACTGAAAGGAAAAATGGAGCGGCCTTTCTTTTCTAAACAGCTGAAACGTGACATGCAACATATATACACAACCTTTAAAATTCCTCCTGAGTGCTCCGTTTGTTTCAGGGACGACATCTACTGACGCAACAATGTGTAGTGTCCGAAATCTCGTTGGTCGTTCCCTATATAGTTCACTATTTAATAAACACTACATAGGGAATAGTGAGTGAGTGAATGCGGGAACTGTTTCAAACAGAGCTTTTTTTTTTTTTTAATAAACCTTCAACATCTTCTCTCTCCTCGTCTCTACACTCTGCATTTTGGGTCGTGACATTCTTCTTCCATTCATTTGACACATGCAATTTACCACAATGGATTACAATGCAGATGAAACCCAAAAAAAGCCACATTGTTTTACTTGAATGCACATTAATATGTAATTCATGTTTCAAATTTATTTGTATTCTGACTACATGGCATTTCTGAAAAAATATAATGCAGTAGAAAAGAGGTATTGAACTGCGATCAATTTTCCCTCCGCTGTGTGCTTTGGCATCACCCCCTTTGGTGATGCTAAACTACCTCTTTTCACTCCTCCCTCACATATGAGAATGAACATTTTTATAGACTGTGAAATAGTTGAAGACAGACTAATCACCCATGAACACTTAGCCTAGTGTTGTAGATACTGAACCTGAAAGCTGCACTAATCAGTATCGTTAGCCATAACAACTTAAGAAGGCTATGTCCAACGTGAGTGTGATGTTCACCATGTAGTGGAGTTCTGCTAGCCTCGTGAGACCCTCCTGAGCTCCAGTTTTCTACTCACAGATCAGTCTGGCATCTTGAGATAGAGAAAATTTGGAGCCGTTCGCCAAACAACCGAACAATCAGCGTTGGTTTTGCGGCGGGTTTAGGTGTGACGCAACGAGAAGCCACTGTTCAGTCTAAACAACGTGGCAGCTTCCACGGAGGAGATGAGCGTAGCTATCGCGCAAGTTTTATCCGAATTAGAAAGTATTCCTTCATTGAAAGAAGAGCAAAAAACGGCACTGGAGGCTTTTCTCGGAGGAAAAGATGTTTTTGCTCTTCTCCCGACTGGTTTCGGCAAGAGTTTGATCTGATTGGTTGATTTGGCCCGTCTATCGCCAACTATAGGTGGTAATGGATGGTTTATCCAATCAGCATTTTTGCCCCTTCCCAAAAGTTCTCCAATGGAAAGTTCCCAGATGCCGAGCAAATGCGAAGCAATCCGTCTGGCGGAGTCAGGTTAGAGTTCTGCCCCCAATGGGCCAAAGAAAACTGATTAATTCAGCTTTTTCTGCTTTTAACCATTATGTTGTCGCCTTGTGACATAAATGCCGGTACTCCGTTTGACAGTTCATTTGTAGACATTTAAGACGTGGATAATAACGTTATCACAACTTGATGGGGGGGGGGGAAGCGATCTCCTTCGCGACACTCAGAAGCACATGTCTTTCTTCAACCCGTTCTCACCCCCGACTCGTCAAATACAGACGCTTGGTCAGTGGCTCCCCGCGCTAAAGGAGACTTTTAGCGTCAATAACAACGCCAAATGCACATGCCCAAGCGTCTGTATTGTATACGATGGGAGTGAGAAGGCGTTGTTTTCTTCCTGAACTCCCAGTTTCCCAGTCTCTCACAGCTGCTCCTAATCTCCACCTTCGTAAACTCCCAGCTGATTGCGAGCAGGTAAGCCACACCCACCTAGCCTGGCAGTGAGCAGAACAGCCAATAAGAAAGATTGTGCCGTGACGATTTGTGTTAAAAACTTGGAAACTGGGATACACACATTTTCAGGGTAAGGGACCCCATATAATAGACATTTTGGAACCAGGAAATTAAAATACTAAATAAACGTCATCATTCAAAGCACAGATACAGCACACAGCTCATCTGTAGAACACAAGCCAAACAGTAGGCAGCATCACCCACACCACAGCAAAAAGCAGTGTTTGGAGTGGCTGGGTTGGCTCAGTTGGTAGAGCAGGCACACATATACATGGAGGTTTAGGGTTTGAGTCCGACCTGTGACGATTTCCTGCATGTCTTCCCCCTTGCTCACCTAGCCTATTAAAGGCGGAAAAGCCCAAAAAATAATCTTGAAAAAAAAAAAAATTAAGAAAGCATTGTATGTATCACTACCATGTTAAGTCCTGGGTAGGATCCTGTGGTTGGGTTTCTTAAGGAACAGCAGTGAATGCACATCATGGCCCTGAAACAGCAGCCAGGAGGTAGGAGGGTGAATCTTGGCAGTATTCTATGAATTTCTGCAGAGTTTCAGCACACAGTTTGTTTTCAAACTAAATAGGATTTGTTGTGTTGCATTTGCAGTTCTCTTCACTTTCCCACTGCACCCCATCCTCGCCCTGAAAGGATGGAAATGTTGAGCTGTGAAATTGTGAATCACTTGGAGCGCTATGCACTCATCATCTCTTTTATCGGCTGGACCATTTTTAATGGGATTTCCAATTCCATGTGTTCTGTGCATGTGGGTGCCTTCTCGTGTGGTGAACACATTTGGTCATCGCCCACTGAGAGAGAGAGAGAGAGAGATTTAAGCCTCCAATCCACACATTCACATTCATTTACAGTATTCATACAGCCAGCCAAAACACATATTTAGACACCTACTCACAGATATGTATTCCCTTTAACAGTCAGCAGACACACATAAGCAAATGAATGTGCATGTAGCAAATTGTCATCATCTCCCTTAGATGGAGGAGTAAATTCATCAGTTTTTGCAAATGAAACACAAGCATGCACGTACGAGCGCGCACAAACATACACACACACACACACACACACACACACACACACACACACACACACACTTAATTACATATCTAATACACCTCTTTTATGAATACATTAAATGCTTTAATGCATACCTGTAGTATTCAAAATTTGCATGTGGTGACTTTTAATCTACAAGATTTATTAGCGATATTTATTTTTTTATTTTGCCAACATGTTTCAGGGGCTGGAAAAACAAGCCAAAATAACTCGGTCAAAGCAGAAATAAATCGTTCACGACATAGAAATGAAAACCTGAAAAATAAATAAAAATGTTGTGCATCGTCATGTTTCCTGTAGCCTATGAATATCATTGCCAAACATAACACTATAGGCTACCTTTTAAAAGCGAGGAATAATAATATCCTGTCTCCTTCAGTTGGGGCTGTGCTGGACACTGCTCTCTGGGCATCGGGTCCTCTGGCTCCATCGCTACATTTATGGCACCCAGTTTCATTGCAAGATGTTGTGCAGAACCCCACAGGCTAAAACAATGTTGCAGACTTTTTCTGCCGTGTATAGGGTCCCCCCAACTGATGCGAACCATCTGCCCTTAAACAATCCGATGGAGCGTTCCACCGTGGCACGTGTGCGTACGTGTGCACTATTGTACCGGCTCATAGAGGTCTTCTAAAAGAGCCAGATCTGCCATTGCTGATAAGTGATCAACTGATGACTTCTTCTTCTCCTGTTAAACTGATTATATGCTGCACTGCAAGGCCACGCTGACTCAGAAACTTGCGTACACGAGTTCAGACCAGACGTGAGATTTGATCGCAGCCTACGCTCACTATTGATAAATGCCGAGCTTTGCGTAGGAATCGGCGTACGCCCGTCCTACGCCTGTTTTAGGTCGTACGCACGTTTCATAAATGAGGGCCATTGTGTTTTGTTTATTGTCTGTCAGAATACAGTCATTACTAAATGTATAATTTGCTAATGGGAAAGTCCCACTACATTTAATGAAAGTTACAAATGGAATACATCACACAGACACAACCACACACGCAAACACACACAAACACACACACACACACACACACGTAAACCTGTCCTCCGTGATGGTCCCTAGATCTGGGTGCTAAAATGTTGCCTCTTAAATCATTGATTGTACGGTTGCCTACATCTGTTAACTCCACGCTATTATATTTTATTTAAGGCTTTCAAGGGGAAAAATAAACCATGCAAGAGTCTGCATTGCACACACATGCACACACACACACACACACACACACACACACACACACACACACACACGGACATTGAATGTGTAGCAGCTACACCATTACCAAGATGAAAAGTCCTCTTTTGTGGCCTTTGATCTTCTATTTCTCTACATCCTGTTGGTGCACAGAGCTGGATAATGAATCAGGAACAACGCTCCTGGATTCGTCAAGCAAACAACAAGCTGCGCCAGCTGAGCTGAGCCAAGTCCGGCTTGGTTTGACCCATGGATCTGTGAATGTGTATAAATCATCTACAGGGTCATTGGGGGGCTCCACATGTGACCTTGTTAGTGGAATCAAGCCATGCAGAAAGACATTCGATACATCACGGTTGAGATGATTCACTTTACGTCATGGTAACTGCAGTGTTAAACTAGCTGTGTACATTATATAGTGCTGCTATGGATGGACGACATTAAGTGGACATTTAAAGAATGAGCAGTACTGTGGAAACTCCGAGGCTGTCATAAGGCAACAAACCATGACCATGTCCTTCAGTGTGATCCAAGTGGAGCTCCTTATTCTCTAGAAGGGGCAGTATACCATTGAAAAGAAGCACAGTATAGCAATGTGTAGGAATGTGCTATAGAGGGAGAGCAATATTAACGTTTTTCATCCAATACATTTTCCACATCAGAGCAAGAGTAGGCAAAATTGGAAATTCTCCCTTAGTCCCTTGGAGGCATTTTGAGTATGCAGCCAGACCTTTGAGACTAATGTTTATGGGAAAGGGTAAAAACCGAGAAACTGATTTACACAAGTTATTATGGCTGGCTATGTACACAGTAACTAGAGCCAGGGCTTTGTTGTGGTTAAAGCCACCTTGAACATCTGAAAAGTCCTGAGCAAGGTTTGAGTTTGATGCCTCTGACAATGGTCACAGCCAGGGTGCGATTTGCTGGGGGGATGCGTGGGATACCCCCTTTCTGGTCTATAAATCCCTGCCTCTGCTGCATTATTTTTTATCCCCGGTGGGGAAAAAAAGTGATCAATGCTACTTCACCAATAGACCCTATATCATAAACCTGAAATAGAAGAATTTTAAGCTAAAACACTGTAATGCGAACAGTGCGATAGAACGATAAAATCCGAGCGGCAGTTGCTGGGAGTATTTAGCCGCTACAGCGCTCCGCGACGCCGGCTGCCAGCGGCAGATGTTTAGCAGCCAATAGGTGACTGTGAGCTGGCTACAGCCGCCACATGACGGTCCTTTCAGGGGCCAGGGTAGTGGAGTTTAGCCCTGAAAAAGTGAGCGTCATGCGACGATGACAGTTAAGTTTAAGCACCAAAACAACTAGTTAAGTTTAGGAAAAAGGTGGTGGTTTGGATTAAAACACTCTATTCCTGGGTGAAGGTAATTTGTTTTAGAAGTGAACTCCACTCTCCAACTTGAAAGTGCAGATTATTTTCCATTGTATACTGAAGTGCATATTTAAGTGTTTTAGCATGGCTGGCTCCATCCATGGTATTGAAAGGGGGGGATTTAATTCTTGCATGTTTTGTTTTGTTGTTGCATGATCAAAAAAACATCCCCACCTCTGCTTTTTTCACAAATGGCACCCTGGTCACATCAATTATTATCCAGCAGCCATGTGTATTGACTTTTAAACACATTATTCTGTGTTCACATTTCTCGCATTTCGCGCGAATTGTGCAGCACGATTACATTGCCGTCCGTGGGCACCCAGAGCTCTATCATAATTGATTTTTCTGTACAGAGAGAAGACGATAAAGAAGGTCTCTTGGAGAAAAGGAAGCGAGGAAGTTGGACTACCTGATAAGTTCTGAAATGAGTTGAGCTAGTCACTTTACCTAACTTATAGTTACAGTGCTTAAAATCACAAATATGTAGTTTTCTCATGTCTGCCAGTTCCACACATAAAGAGATAAAAGTGTATTTCTGAATTTTAGGCAGAGCCAAGCTAGCTGGGTCCGTGTACTTGGCGGCCAACGGATTTTCGTTTTGAAAGGAAAAAAACAAAAACGAGAAACAGCCAGTTTCCCAATTACCATTAGTAAATAGGAAAACAAAAAACGGAAAACAACCCATTTTTCATTTTTTGTTTTGATATTAAAAAACGGAAAACGAAAAACTATCTCGTTATCCGATTTTCTTTGATGTGTTTGTAGATGGAACTCGGAAATTAAATTGTGCGTATAAATCTTATTCCTCATTCATTTTTTTCGTGACCCGGAAGCGATCGTAGGTAGTAAGCGGCTGCATACCCGGAAATCATTTGGACATCAATGAGACCCATGAGACCATGGACAGTTAGAATGATACGGACGTAAAAATGTTTTTAGACGAATATGCTAGTTTTATATTAGAAAACCGAAAGAATGGGATGTATTGTGGGGATATAGCAGGTTCACAGTTTGGAACGATACGGGGGTTTTCTGAGAGGAGTGTGCGGAGCTGGTGTGCTCAGCAGGGACTTGTGGCGAAACACAAGTTGACTTTTATTATGAAGTGGTCACAGGAGATTAGCGCTGCTCCCATTCATCAAAAATGAGTCTACACAACAAGACAACCATCATAGTCTAATAATAATAAGAAGAATGAAGCGAAAACATTTTCAAAATTTCTCTAAAACTTCCGCACATTATTATTATTAGAAAATGTTGTTTTGTTTTCCTATTTACTAATGGTAATTGGGAAACTGGCCGTTTCTCGTTTTTGTTTTTTTCCTTTCAAAACGAAAATCCGTTGGCCGCCAAGTACACGGACCCAGCTGTTTCCCCAATAACATCTGCTTCTAGAGTTTGTGCTAACTAAGCTAATCGCCTCCTGGGGTAAATCTTAATACTTAATGCACAGACATGGGAAAGATATTAATCTCCGCTTCTCTTGGTAAGAATGAATGTATTTAAATGTAAGTGTATTTAAATGTGAGTAACCATTTATAATGATCATTCTTTGTCAGCGTTAAGTTTAGCACTGATATTATTGAGATATTTTGCTTATAGCCACACAGTACAGTGTTCAAGTTTGTCCTAGAAACAGGCTAAAATTGAAGGGGGAGTCATGTTAAGTTATTAGTAACGCTGAATTAATTTTATCTGACAATATGTCAGACACAAACAGATCAAGAGAAGCTCAAACCAAATTGGGGGCCTGACTTAGAAGTCACTGGAGGAAAGCATGCTTTTTTAGCACAGGGATTGTATGTCTTTTCCTTCACAATGTAAAGTGTCCTTGCCTTTTAAGTATTAAATTCCAGATTCCCAGCAATTAGCTCATTTCCCCTCACCACAGTGCTCCAGAGAATCCTAAAAGGTTTCTCCAAACAAACTCTTTAAGGTTGCAGTCCCAGCTGGATGCTTTAGTTCTTCACTAGAGTGGCATCATGTGGCTGCACAGAGCTGCGAGGACTCTGTGCCCGGGATCAAGAACAGAACCCGATACCTGCACGGAAGCAACGTGACAGTGAGCTCCTCTAATCCTCTGCTCTAATCCACCTCTGCTAAAGGCAACTTGCCTGCTTTTAGCAGAGGTACATCGCTCGCCAGAACACCTGATTCAGCAGGCACAGTAGCCAAATGGCTGAAATCTACAGAAATACAATTTGATCCTATTATGGTAATATGATAATAAAAGGGGAATTCGCAGACAGCACTGTATTCAGCGGCAGCTTTGTGAGCCATTTTTAGTGGCATTATAATATCTCTGGTATTTTCTATGGAGTTCTCTCTGTGGTAGTGGAATGTAAATAAAGAAAAAGTTCATGTTCACAATGTTCACTCCAACACTAAAAAAGGTCTTTATTTCGTTATGCAATAATATACGGGTCACAAATTACATTTTATGTCTTTATGTGATGAATAAGGTAATAAAATATAGAAATATCAGAGCCGGCTTTCTGATTCCAGAGTTTTTTTCACTGTCTGTCTCCTTCTGTTCCTACAAGACATTGCAGCATTACTGCCCCATAACAGACAGTGGTGGAATGTAATCATGTTTGTAAGTACATTTACTCAAGTGCTGTACTTACAAATTTGAGGTACAGGTACTTTACTTGAGTCTTTTCTCTTCATGCCACTTTCTACATCTACTCCGCTACATTTCTGAGAGAAATATTTCACTTTTTACTCCACTACATTCATCTGACAGCTTTAGTTACTAGTTACTTTACAAAGTAAGAGTTTTGCACACAAAACACATGTAGTTTATAAAATTCGATGTTTTATTATAAATGAAACTACCCAACAATATGACGGCCTACAAGTCCAGCTGAAATGATTAAACCATTAACCACTTAGTTGATTGACAGAACTGTTTGGATCGTTTCCAGTTTTTAAAATGAGAGGATATAACTGCATTGGGTACATTTTCCTACGTACTTTTACATTTTCAATGCAGGATTTTACTTGTACCAAAGTATTTTTACAGTGTGGTATTAGTACATTTACTTTAGTAAGGGATCTGAATACTTCTTCCACCACTGATTACAGGTGGGGAGTAAATCTGTTCTCCATTCAGCGGCATAAGCTCTGCTCTGAATGTATTGCATGTTTGGGATGATCTTAGATTTGTTCATTACATGCAGGCTTTTATTCCCAGGATTATCACGCCGACTGACGGGGAACGGTTTTCCTTTGCGGAGGGGATTCTCGGGCCTGCAGGCCTCTGATAACAAGAACACTAATTGGCAGTGTCTTTAAAGAGAATCGATTAAAATGAAAGGGATGGGTGTTCTAAATTAGTCTCTGGGAGAGGTGGCTTGTAATCTGACTGATGGCTTTTGCTGAATGGGTAATGATGACTCATTTGTGCGTAGACCTAATCTGTCATCCAAAGCGTATCAAAGCATAACCCTACTAAAGAAAGCCGGAAATGATCGGGGGCATGTGTTTTCTGACTGGATAAAAGCATTGGAGGGAGAAATAGCATGAGCTAAGTATACACCTGTCTGATATGGGCTAAAACAAAAGCTAAAGAGGTAGTAGAATGGTGAAGGTGGGACCTTGGCTTATGATTTTAAATCAAAGTTACAGAGTTGTTCGCCTTTGTCTGATTTGGCAATAGGGCGGTCTAACGATGACAATTTCCACTACCCCATTGGAACAGGTTAACTACATCTTATACATTGTCTTTGGCTATTACCTCAGACAGAAAAAATGAAGCTGAAAAGCACCAGCTCGTTCTCTTTTGTGTTCCACCAAGGAGCACAATAATGAGGGTAATAACATCTGCAACACATTCTCTTCACCGTCGTAATGGAGATTTGATTTACTTGTATCTGCCCTCTGGGTCTGAGTTGCCCGAGGCTGCAATCACACTCAAAGCTTTCTTGCTCCGTTCCAAATGGCTTCTCATAGCTCTCTTTTTTTTCCTTTTCTTTTTTACTGTGTTTTTGGTCCGCTGTACGCTAAACACGCTAAATATAGCATGTATGGAATACATAAAATGAGGGCAATTATTACACACAACTGCACAGGGGAGCATAATTACTATTCTTTTCATAAGATATGTCATTAAGATTAAGGGAAAAGTAGGTCAAATTTTAAGATATCAGCCCGCATGTTGCAAATTTGATTAGATGTGCCCGAGATCAGAATTAAATTATGTGGCTCCAAACAGATGATTTAGATAGATCCGTGGTGATGTGTGAAGGTAAAAACCCAAGAAACTTTTGGCTACAGTGTGAACATAAACCTAAAATAACTCTCCACCTTAGAAAGGAACGTTTTAATTAATTATCTTAAATTGCAACGATGATTTGATATGGAACAACTGTTAAAATAACTTTAGGCCTACTTTATAAATGTCTTCAAGACAGAGAGAGATGTCAGATGTCCACCCCCTCGACCAGGTGGCTCGGAGGTACACTGAGCTAAACACAGTCAGTAATAGACAGACAGGTAGAGAGAGAGAGACAGGTACACTGAGCCTCAGAGCCGCCACAGACACAATCCTCAGTCTTCAATCAAAAGATTTGAAACTAAATTAAAAGACGAGTATACAGAACAATGGCAAAATGAAAATAAAATACAACACAAACTCCTCTGTTATCAATCCCTGAACAGAGATATCAAATTGGCTGAATATCTCAAAACAAAAAATCCAAAAGAAATACGAATTTTAACAAAATACAGAGTCAGTGACCATGAGATTGAAATTGAAAGAGGTCGACATTTAAAAGTGTGGAGACCAAGAGAGGAACGAGTCTGTACACACTGCCACCAAGATATCGAAACAGAATTACATTTCCTATGTACATGTCCCAAATATGAAGGCTTAAGAACCAAATATTTCCAAAAATTCGAAAAACATATACCAGGCTTCACTACCTATACTGAGGACAAAAGCTTCCTTTTTTATTAGGGGAAGATAAAACACGGCATGGCTAGCAGATAAATATGTCTTCTCTTGCCACAATACAAGGAACAATAAATAGAGAATTGTATAGATTATCATTTCTTTTCTAATTTATTATTTTAGTTATTTGTATTCTTTTTTTATATACTGTTTCAATGTACCCTCTGAGGGAACGGCACAGAAGTTGTTGTTCTGCATTTATATCATAATTATAATATGTTTACTTGTATTATTATTATTACATCAGATATATTTACTCCTTGTCATTTTATATGTATGTTTGTTCTTATGCTTTGGCAACACAGATGTATTTTTTTCTGTCATGCCAATAAAGCAACATGAAATTGACATTGAAAATTGAGAGAGAGAGAGAGAGAGAGAGAGAGAGAGAGAGAGAGAGAGAGATGGGCCCATTGTTAGTTAATTATAGTTGATACAAATGTAGAGCAACACCCTGTTCCTGTAACGATAAAGAACTATTACCACGTCGCAGTATGTCACACAGTTCAAATGGCCTGTACCCGATTTCTGCAACATGGCATCATGACTTTGTGTAAACATACGCCAACTTTCTTAAGCCAAGTGCCGTGTTTTAGGAAAACAAGAAACAGGTTGGGTTTAGGAAAAGAAGAACGGGGTTGGCTTTAGTAAAAGAAAAAAGCAACGATTGGGTTTAGGAAATGAACAACGGGGTTAGGTTTAGGAAAACAACAACGGGGTTGGCTTTAGGAAACACCACACGTGGGACACAAACCCCGCTCTCCTGGGTGAAAGTCCTGTGTTTTACCCATCCATTACTCATCCACCACCCCAACCAACGTCCCTGCGCGGCGATTCACCCTTTCATTCTACTACCTACGGCGTCAATTCACACGCAATCGCAAGGTAATGTAACAGAGGCCAAACGGCGTTGATAAACACGCTAAAAAGCAAAATGCATCTTGATAACACAAAAATTGGCGTTTTATACATACGCCACTTCATGAGATCAGTCTGATTACTGCATGGTGGAAGTATATTTAAAAAAAATACCAATGTGTCCTTATGTGGACTGCAGTCTCTTGCCAATTAGCTACTACAGCTTCAACTTTATTTGTGTCTCTGAAGGGCGATTAGCTAATTAGATACTAAACTATACTACTATAGATGCTGTGTGTGTTTCATTAGGGTTCTGGCTGACTATGTTTAGAAATGGAACTGAAACTGAGTCATGTCCTCTTTGGTTATTTTGAGGGGATTAACTAAGTCAACCCATGCTGCAGCCATAGTAAAACCAAATAAACACAGACAGCACGTACAAACAACAAATACTGTACAATACTATACCACAGGCCGTACTATGGTCCTGATGGTGTATAAAAACCCAACACGGTGTCCTGCAATATACTGGTTAAACATTACTCAATATAAATAAATTAAATTAAATTCAAAAAGAGAGATCACAAATACAACAATTACATATCTCCATCGTCATGCAGACCTGTTCTGCTTTTTACTTGCGGGCTATTTAGAAGCTTTAGACACTGGGATAAAAGAGTTTTGTCTCTATCTTATCTTATCTGCTTGATAAAATATCAACATCATTTTTTCATCTACGCCATGAATTCGCAAACGACGTAAGAAATGCAACCGCTGCTGCAGTCTGCAGCAGAGACTGTCGACATTTGTGCTCCAGGTTAGTGACTCGTCAATATAAACACCAAGATATTTGTATGAGTGGGCCTGAGTGATGGTTTGGTTGTGGTGGTCACCAACTCCCCGAGGGTCAAACACCATCTCTTCAGTCTTGGAAACGTTTAGGACAAGGTGGTTATTGTCGCACCAATTCACAAACTTTTTGATTTCCATAAAATAATCAGATGGGTTACAGTTCTTTTTCAGCAGAGATAAAATTGCAGCGTCGTCAGAACATTTTTATGACATGATTATTTGGATAAAAACTTCTACACTCATCTGTGTATGAAGTGAAAAGGACAGGTGAGCTGACACTTATATGCAAACTGAAAGGGATCTAAAAGACAACTGTCCTCTCTTTTCAAGAACTGTATGATCATTTTCTCAAAACACTTCATCACCAGGGACGTAAGTGCTACAGGACGGTAGTCATTATTCTCTTTACAGCTTGCTTTTTTAGGTACGGGAATAATAGTACAGTCTTTTTTTTTTTTTAGCAGTATAATATAATAATAATATATAATAAGTATAATAAGCAGTATGATGGAGTTAGTCCATCAGTTGGATTGTCGTTGGGAGCAGCACCTTTCTTCAGAGTGTGCGTAAATGAGAAGAGTAAGTATATCTGCTGCATTACTCGTGATATTGTATTTCTTTGTTAAACCAGCTGTTATTTCTACTATTTGATGTGGATGAGAGTTAGGAGTTTAAGGGGTCGCTACGCTATGCAACCATTGTGCTAATTATTTCCATTATATCCAATGTATATTACTGCTTAAGGAGGAGTAAGTGTATACATAGGTTTCTTTTATTCATTTGTATTTTGTTTCTCTCTTTATAGAAACCACACTCACACACACACACACACACACACACACACACACACACACACACACACACACACACACACCATCTCCCTTCCACACACAAGGAAGAGGACGAAATAGATACAATAAGAACCATCTCTCGGCTCTTCATTTCATACTCTAGGCTGAGCGTACCCATTATCTTCACTACAACCAGTAAACATTTTATTGACACTTTCAGTATCAACATTTTTATGACATGCCAGACAAGTTAACATAAAAAACATTGTCTCATTTTGTGAGTAGAAAAAGAGTCCAGTCCAGTCTGCATTACCTTACCTTGAAAACCTATTTGCTTTTGCAAATTAGTTGTGTAAATGGCTAGGGTTGAAGCAGCACCGTTGCACCCTCTTTTCCCACATCCTTCACCTTAAACAGCTTCAACAGCTGTCTTTTTGGCTGAACTTGCTTGGTTTTTCAGTTGGATTCAGTTACACCATTAGAGAAAAGCAGAACTGAAAATAGCTGATAATGATGAAGACTCCATCACATGATAGCATTGCGTCACAGAGTTACAAAATACGTGCAATGACACTGATTGTTACACAAATTTAAGAGAAGCCTGCTAGCTGAATCTAGAGTTTTATGATGTTGTTTATCCTGATATAGTGTCCTGGCTCTATCAAATCTCCTCAGTGTTCTATTTCGCTGCTGCCACTGTGTTGTAACTCTCCATTCTTCAATGATTCATGAGAAGCCATTTCTTCGCCTAGTGAAGCTATTAGGATCTTGGCACCAGGCTCGGCCATCGAAATTATGGACCGAGCTTCCAGGCCTAAAAAAAGTGAAGTCATTGCGAAAGTGCCATAAACCTGCATTCTATGTAATTTCCAGGAGGGGGCAACTCCACTGGTTGCAAAAAGAAGTTGGCTTGTATGGACGTCTATGGGAAAATTGCCCTACTTATACATTTTTTATCAATGACTTCAGTAAACCTTCATAACGAGTTGATGGTCTCAATTGCTTCAAGTCTTCTTCAATAAAGCATGATGTTCACTTGTAAATTATGGTCCTATATACAGTAAAATAAAATAGAGGATAAAGCTGCTTAAGGTTGTTTTATGGCGTGGCTACATGCAGACCTGTGAATTAGGATAGAGGCATAGCAATGCTAACCATGGCACTGTGTACATTGACCCTCGTGTTGTCTTCACCGCGACCATGCAACTTTTTCTTCTCTGGGTCAACCTTTAAAATGAAAACTTTTTTTCAACGTTTTGTTGGCTTTCACAATGTTTTTGTCATGTTTTTCCGATTTTTTCTTCACTTTTGTTCAAATTTGACGGGAGGACAACAGGAAGGTTAAAATAACCATGAACTTGTTTTTGGGTGTAACTCATGTTTTCATCCTAAACTTTGACCCTCTAGCTGTGTGTTTTCACTTCATTAAAGTTAATTGGAACATTCTGGTTGCCTTAAAAATGTCTTGTTCAGCATTCGGTGGGTTCATGCACCTTGCCAACCAAGCTAGCTAGCTAGCGCAAACGTTAGCTGGTAACTTAGGAGAACATCTACTGATTTTCAACCAGCTCTGTAAACTGCTGTATATGCAGATAAATGGCCCTAGTACCTAGAGGTCCGCAATTACCCGCAAAAAAATGCACCGGGCGACTCGCTTCGGACGGTTGAAAATTGGTAACTTTCGGAATGTACGCTTTGGATCCTGGAAATACCCTGGTCCCAAACAGCTAGGTGTTAGCAAATTACACATTTACTCTAGTATTGTTAGGGGCCGCAAATTATGTCATGGCAGGTGTATTGCTAAGGACCCAAGGAAGTGCACTGTGAGTGTGAAGTTGTTGTGGATGAGCGATTCTCCAGAAAGCTGCAAGCAGGAATATGGCCCGCTCTGAGCATCTTTTGAATGGGCACAGCACTAGTTTTAATAATAAATCCAATCAGAGCATTTCCAATTTATGGTGAGGCCTAACCTGCAGCCTGCTCCAGACAGCAAAGGTACATTTGGATAACAGGAAGACAGCATAACGTAAATTCCAATCATGGCATTTATTATTTTGTTTTTGCAATGATATCCATTTAGACGTTTCTATTTAGATACATATTTACTAATTATCATGATGTGACTATTTAGGGATGCAAGGCCAGAGGGAATGAGTAATTGATGTGGGTAAGGCATGACAATACATGCAATCATGGTTACATTTTTGGCCAGTAACATCACACAAAGAGGGTTAAAATGGGTAAAGCAAAGAACCCTAATGGCTGCTTTATGTGACATCACATCAATAGACCCACTCTTATCTTCTCTTGAGGTTGGATATGCAGGGTATAACGCTCTACTTTTAAAACAACCCCTAGCTCACAATGCTGCTGCATGGATTTAAAATCCAATTATTGCAGCTGCAGATCACATGACTGCTGAATTTGAAATAGCCTGTGCATAAAATGTAGACTTGACATGGCGTACGTCTGCACATCGCCTTAGAAAGAAGATATACAGCACAATGGGTATTTTTAAACATATTTTAATATATTTTTTAAAGAGTTATTACACATTTCTATGTTGTGTGTGACTGCGTATATCTTATGTCTTTGGAAAGCCATCCTTCCGCTGTGTTATATCCGAAAAACTTAAACACTTTGAAGGACTTAAAAAATGACTTTGAAGCCATGAGAGTTTCTCTTGAAAAATCATATAAGAAACATAGTAAACAAAGTGTGATCATTCTTCAAAGAGACAGAAATAGAACTTGCATACTAGATAGAATTAAAGCTGTAAAATTGTCAAAGAAGTTTCCGTAGCTGATACTGTGGAAATGTGCAACAATGTTGGATATGTATATCTGTCTTTAGCTCTGCTTATAATGTGCAGCCTGATCTCACCCGGTATGGAAACGGATAGATTTATTGATGATGAGTATTTTCTAAAAAGAGACCCTTGGGAAATAGAGGTAGCTCAAAATAAAAGAAAAACAAAAAGCTGCTGCTGCATAAAGCAAGACCTTCAGTGCAACCACTTCCGTATCTCTTTCTATGAAAAGAATGAATCTGCAGGTCGGAAATGATGTGAATCTGTAATATTTGCCCGAAAATAACTGTGGTGCTGACGATACATTAAAACATGTGAAAAACAAAACAATCAACTAACAGGATTCAGCATGCATTTAGAAACAGCAGGCTTTGATATAATTCAGACGAGACAGCATTTTAATGCCCTTATGAAAAGCATATTATTCTGTTGCGTGCACTGTGAAACAGGGAAGCTGACTGAAAGAACAGTAAATTAGGAGGAAGTGGATGAGGCTGTTTGGAGCTTTGTCCTGCAAATCAGCAGCAGCGATTATAATTTTTTTCTACATCAGTATATCTACAGCCGTATATACACCACGGCCACAAGTGCAACCAACCTTTGGCACTTAAATAAAATAATATATAAACTGGATCTTTATTTTACATTCCTAATACAGTATACCATATTTGTCTGCCCCTGGGATTTGTTCTAAGAGGCAAAAAGGAGGTTTGATGATTTATCTCATAATGACACAGAAACCATGGTAATAAAGAGTCTCTAATATTAAAACAAAACAAACAATGATTTTGCTGTTCGGTAGCTGTTTTGTGATACCCTCTAATCTTCAAAGGAATTTGAAGAAATCTTTATCTTCATCAAAGGCACTTAAGAATGACTAGAGCTTGTTATCCAATATAGTCTCCCTGTAAAGTCCTTACAGTAATACTAATTTGCAACACCAAATGCATTCTGGGAAAAAAGTAATGAATTCTCCTGAATTTGTTTTCACTTATCTACCATTGCGTGACATAACATAAAGATGGAATGTATCCATTAACATATCGGCCACGTTGCAACATGCTCTTGCTGAATGAATAATGTATTTTGCTGTTAATTTTCTCCGCAATATTTTTTGCAGTGTTCAGTCGTATCTGCTCATATCATTTTCATGTTCCTGTTCAGGAGCTCTAAACTCATGGTTATGCAGGTCTTGGTTAAATATTGAAAAAGACAGCAGTGATTTAAAGACATGGCGTATGAACTTTGTTAAGATTTGATTGACCAAAACCAATTTTCTCTAAACCTAATTTTGAAGGACAAGGCTGTAAATATTCTACATTCTAATATTCTATTTTGTCATCGTCAAAAGTCCATTGAAAAGACAACAACTTACAAGGTTTTAGCCAGTCTCTCAGCAATTCTTTTGACTGTCCTGTTACCCTGTTAAAGGCAACAAATGTGCCCCGGGCACTTTGGTTCCTTCTGAAGATGTACATTTTACAAAACAGATCACAATTATATTGTTTCTTTTTTAAATAAGCCTCTAGAATTTATTCAAACAGCTGGGCACTGAAATTATTAGCAAACTTTACCCAAACAGAGATAATTAGTACATTTGTTGGGGACTATTTTCAACAGGGGATTAATACACATTTGTTGTTCTAATGAGCATTCAAGGCAACGGGATATGTGGGATTAACTAAAAAAATAATAATAAAAAAAAAAAAAAAAACTACAGTGCCCAGGCTCAAGTTAATGAAGGAACATGTCACCGAGTGCAACAGTGTGCCTGATTAATGTGTTTTTTAATAGTTCTTGGACAAAAATGGAGCTCTGAGGCACAAAACAATATACGTTAAAAGGCTTTCTCAATTGTTTCTTTTATTGGTTTTGGTCTTATCATTGGGGTACTTTTGTTGTCTTAACCCAATTTCACTGGGAAATGTTGCCACTGACCGTAATCCAGGCAGCAATTAAGTTCCCAGAAAAACACACTTGACAAAACAAATTAGTATATAAATGCAATGTAGGACAATGGTTTGTTATCACTGGGGATTAAATCCAGACTGTGCAGGTGAGGATAAGGCCTTTATATGGTATATAGGTGAAAGTATACAAGATGGGAATGCTAATTAAAGAAGGAAGGTTATCTATAAAACATAATTCAAGTATTCCTATTATTTATCATCATGGACAGTTTCATCCATCACATTGAACAGTGTCGGCCCATGCAGGCACATACTGTATCTGCAATATCATCAAAAGTGACTCTGAGGTTGGTCAGAGAGGGAGAGACTGTAAATACTGTGACAGCACATGGGGTCATTTCTGCTGTGATATTCAGATGTCTTCCCCCTGAAACTTTAACCACAGCTTTAACCATAACAGATTTCATATTTACATATTTATGTAAACAACATATTTATCTCTGTTGATTTGGGCACTCTCATTCAGGTTGTGTTGGGAGAGAAACTTGATACTGAAAAGAGCAAATAAAAAAATGGGAACATATGCGCCACTTAATGCACTCTTTTATCAGCATGCAATGGTTTAATTCAATGCAAAATCGAATTTGAAATGTATTACACCAATGCTAGATGCAAGGGCTCGCCCTCCAATGCACATGCCTTGGTCATTACTTGACTATTTGACCAAAATATTAGAAATGCAGCATGCTTTAACACAATAATTAATTTCAATGCAACAATAAGGCACATGACCCATTTACAGTGGTTTTGACATCCCCTATGATTATAATCTTTATTTATTTTTAATTTTTTTGTGTTGGATTTGAACCCGGGGCGCTGCCAAGGACTTCGCCTCCATTGGGCACACAATCTACTGGGTATGGGTGTAAGAAAAAAATCGATACACTTGAGTATCGTGATATTTTATTTTGCAATACTGTATTGATTTTCAAAAAGGCAATATCGATTTTTTTTGCATGTGACATAGTTCTGTTTGTTCAGTTTACTTACATTTTTTTTTCCGCTGTATACATTTCTTTTCAAATGGGACACGAACCCCGGTCTCTTGGGTGAAAGTCGAGAGCCACGTTCAGCCCCGACAAAATGTAGCAACACGCCTTTTTTTAGTTTACACACAGGTCTTTGCTGATTGGGTATCACCTGTGACACAGCCAATCAACGAGAGACACACCCACCAAACGACAGAAAACATATCTCAAAGCCTGTTGCACACCGTTCTGAGGAAACACGTTCAACCAGGAAACCATAGCAAAACGGTGCATACCATTTTGAGATTGAATGTGCCCCCTGTGTTTGTCATAGACAGTTGAAGTGGACAAAGTGACAACGTTTCTACAGAGACCAGTGAAGGATTTTAGAAGCACTTTTCCGGTGATGGCTGAGCATTACTGCGCATCCTCCAACTGAGCTTGCCGACATAGATGTGACGTGAGCAACGTGTCTGAAAGTTGGAAGTCTTCTGGTAGCTGTGCCAAGAGAAATCTCAATCATTCCCAATCTTGCGGAGACGGACAGCGTAGGTATATGTAAGGAGATAACATAGGCACAGGCTAATTATTGCGAACTAAAATGCTAGTTAACATTAGTAATTAAACTTAAACAGCAGCAGCTTCTCTTGTACTATACGGTAATTCCTCTACTATGCGACAGTAACGGTACAGATCCACTTTTGCGACACGACTGTCGCATGGTGTCGCGACGCCTCCCCTCATTTGTACGTCCCTCAATTACAGTTATGGGCGGGTCCAGCGGGGAATGTTGTCGAATTTTGAAATTTGGAGGGAGAAGTGATCAGAGCAGACCTCCGTGCTCTACTTCTACTGGATTTTCACGTCGCGTTCAACACATTCATTTGCATAAAGCTGGGCATCGGCCTGCTTTTTGACTCGCTACATTTTCTCAAATGTAGCGCCGCCTTTCCGGAATGCTTTTGTGCACGTTGAAGTCGCTTGACGTCACCCATAGGAATAGAGTGGAGCGCGACGTGAAAGAAACGTCGCACAGACAAGTGGATCTGTACCGTAAGTTGCGTGGTTATGACACAATCATTAGCCTATTTTTACAAAAAAGTCTGCTACGGAGCCATCACGTGAGCTACAAGGTAATGGAGCCTTTCATACATTGTTGTGTTTCTTTAGAAATAAAAAATGGACAAATAAAGTCTTTAAACGCTTCAGATGTAAAGTTATTCGCTGTCAGAGATGACGTCAAAATGAATGGCAGTCAATGGAATGCTAACGGCGGGTGATGGCTTGATAGCAACAAAATGGCTCCTTAGGAGCTACGCTTTGTGGATGCTCGCTTACCCCCTTGGTGTTTGTTTGCCGCTCTTATACTCATCCCATCCCATCATAATTACTAAGGCCACTAGAGGGTGCACCGCTTACAGTTTTTCTCGATTGTTTACACACATTTTCTGAAAGCATGCCTCATATTCTCAGAACTCTACACACAATTCCAAAGAACACACACACAATGGGCAAAACTCCTCAATGCTCCTGCAAAATTAAACTTTACATTCAAAATAATGTTATTTCTTCTCAAAAGGGTATTTTGTTTTCAAATGACACACACAAACCATCATATGAACAGACATTTATAAGAACCAGATGAACACAGATGTTCTTAATGTAAAACACTGAAAACACTTCTCCATTCATCATAATGACTTAGGCCTTTTTTTGGTTCAGTGTTACACTTACTACAGACAGTACATAAGTGTGTTGTAAAAGAATTTGAGAATATTGTTCTTATACTCAGAAAACACAAATACACGGTAACAAATATATTTTATTTTTCCCACAAAAACAATGTACGTGTACATCCCATTCCAAACAAACACAACGTTTCACATACAGTGGTCTTCATACAATACAACAGAAGAATTTACTGTATACAGTTACAAAAAATAATACTGTAATAAAAAAAATAAATAAAAAAAAACTATGCTGCATCCTCTCTTTTGTTTCGGTCTGGCCACAGCACCTCATCCACGTCACAAGCAATGTTTTCCCTGGCCAAGCAGCGGGGGAAATGTCGCCTAGCATGGCGATTCCAGCCATGAAAAGCATCAGCTGCTACATACGCGTTTGTGGATTTCTGTCATACACTTTCCATCTCCAGGCAGAACAAAATTCCTCAATAGGATTGAGGAATGGAGAATATGGAGGGAGATATAGGACTAAAAAGCGTGGGTGGGCAGTGAACCAGTTATGAATCAGAGCAGTCCTGTGGAAACTTACGTTGTCCCAAATGACAACGCACCTGAGCTGCTCTGGGCCATCTACCTGAGCTGGTGGAATGAGCGTGTTGTGTAGGGTGTCCAGGAATGTGATCAGATGGGCAGTGTTGTAGGGGCCAAGGGTAGCATGGTGATGGATGACGCCTTGGTGGGTAATCGCTGCACACATTGGGATGTTCCCTCCGCGCTGGCCAGGGACTTCAACAATGGCACGCTGGCCGATGATATTCCTTCCCCTCCTTCGTCTTTTTGTGAGATTGAATCCAACCTCATCAGTGAAGATGAACTGGTGCTCCACTGCAGCCACCTCTAGCTCAAGGACTCTATGAAACACACATAACAATATCAGAAATAGACATGAGTGGTCACTATTGTGGAGCACAATCATTATGATTACAATACTGAAATATGTATAATTTATACAGTGTTGAGAGTATGCATCAATTGTGGGATTGTATAGGACTCACTTGCACATAGTTATGTCGCAATTCTTTGACTCTTTCTGAATTGCGTTCAAATGGCACCCTGTAGACCTGCTTCATCCTCAGATTATTTCTGCGCAAGACACGGTCCAGTGTTGATAAGCTTACCCTATCAATATTGTGAAACATCTCATTGTTTTCTAGTATTTTTCTTTGTATTTGCCGTAATGTTATGGCGTTATTTTCTAGGACCATGTTGATTATTTCAGTTTCCTGTTCAGGAGACAGAAGACGTTCCCGACCACCTTGTGTTGGTAATCTTTCAGTTCTGTCAAACAAATAGTAAAATACTGTAAATACAAAGTAGGAATACATTTCCCAAATACTTGAAACATACTTCATTTTTACAGTCCTACAGAACAGTCCACAGGCAATACTGTACTACTGTACTCACTGAGTACTGTATTGATATGTAGTATTGCAATTTTCTAGTGAGAGTATTTCTTACCTATTCTCATTTTGGAAAGTCCGGATGATGGATGCTACAGTGTACCTGCTCAAATTTGGCTGTACTCTTTGCCCAGCTTCCCTCATTGTTAGACCATGGTTGACCACATGATCAACCAAAGTGGCTCGGATCTCATCAGAGATTACGGTCCTTGGCCTTCCCCTTCCTCGTTCTCGTCCTCCCCGTCCTCCCGTCCTCCCGTCCTCCTCCTCTTACTCTCACTCCTCTGGCTCTGCCTCTGTTTCCAATGTTGGCATCCATTGCTCCAAAACAGAAGAGCTCACCTGTTGCCCTTTTATGCTAAAGCTCTGATTGCTAATTGTAAAACTGTGTGATGGGTGTTTGCCCATGTGATGAGTCAGTGTTCATATTTGAATGTCAGTGTGTTTCTTGTGAAAACAAGAGATTTTCTGCATGAAAATTGTGCCAAATGCAGAGAAATTGTGTGTGAAATTGTGTGTAGTGTTTTGAAAAAAGTGTGTTTTAGAACTGCAATTTGAGTGTAAAGCAGGGATTGTGCTTGTAGTTTAGCAGAATTGGTTAAGGGGGTTGGTGCAAGAGTTACATGTTGTGCTCATTGTGTCTCAAGTACCAGTAATTGTGTGTAAACAATTGAGAAAAACTGTAATAATAAAACCTACACATGAGCCATAATTGCTGATTGTAGCCTACAAACCAGTTATGAAGTTGGTTTTAAGGGGAGGATATAGTCTTGTTGATATAATTATTAGATTGTTTATTTAATTAATTACCTCTTTTAATTTGTTTATTAATAGCCTACAATTTGGATATTCAATAATCGTTTTCATTTTGCATGGTTTGGGATAAGAAATATAACTTTTGTTAGCCAGCTAGCATTACACTAGGCTAGCTACCACTGGCTCAGTCCACTCAGTTACTGTAGGCCTATTCCCTATTACGGCAAAGATAGCCTACATGATAAGCATTTATAAAATGAATAGCTACTTAGGCCAACAGCTAAAACTGTGTATTTAACCAAATTCAGCTCAGTTGATAGCGCCTATTTAGATTTGACATTATTTTTTAAAATGACTTTAATTTGTTTGTGCCGCTGTCTTTGCTTTTGGTGAATATACTGTAGAGGTGCCAAATCTTTGGGTGGCCAAATGCAGAAACCCCAAGCACGCACGCGCCCTCCTTACAGGCAAAAGAGGCTGCCTCCTAACTTTCTTTAGCAAGGCAAAAGTGTAGCACTTCACCGAAAGCTACAAATGTGGATGCAAATGTATAACGTTCGCTTCATTCACCTTTTTCAAAGCTGAGGATTTTGCTGTTGTTGTTGATGAATGTGGCCATTGTCGTGAAAGGCCGGGGTAGCCTTTAATGTGGTGCCTGTATGTGCCTCCCCGATTCTTTCCGGTCGCGTCTCTCCCGGTCTCTCCCCTCCTTTTCCATGTATTATTCAAGTTGCGACCAAAGAGCTCCCCCCGGTTGAGACTGAGTGCTTGTTGACGTCAGCAAACTTCTCCAGCAGCTGTAGAGGAGCTGAGGAGGAGGAGGAGGAGGAGGAGGAGAGGGAACGAGACTGCTGGATGTGGACCTCTGACTGTGGAGCGCCGAGGACCGTGAGCTTTTCTTTTTTTCTTCTACGGGACTGTTTGGACTTCTTCTCGTTCCAGCGTAAGTAAAGGCGGTCTCATTTCTTTCCTGTCCTTGAGAACTGTAACATTCTGTTTGGAGTTTTTGTAGCCTACATTGGGTGCACACGTTCGCCTCTGCCGATATTGTATGCCGTCAAAACTCGTAGTTGACAATTGCTGTGGACTACTTAGCACTTGTTTCCTTGCTCTATTTCGTCGTGGAATACGCTACACATGTGTTTCCGAATTAAATACGCTCCCGACCTAACGGGAAACTTTGTTTCGCAAGTCCGTGCAAGGTGGACTCTGGCTGAGATAACGTCGAGTTTTGCCTCTCTTTCTTGGTCGACCAGCTTTCTGCCGTTTAGGGTACATAGTTGTCACTTTGGAGTGAAAACGCGGGGAATATCTGCGTGTCATTCTCTCGTTTTGACCCTATTTGATAGCTCGCTTTTCGGCGCTGTCATTTAGTGACATTTGGTAGCGGTGACGCTAGATATTTTGTGTGTCATTGTTGTAAATGAAGGAGGTAACTTAAGCTACATTAGGAAATTGTCTCCTCCACTGTGAGTATACAGAAGAGAAAGCACGAGTCGGGTTCAATTGCTGTACCTCAAACACCTATTCTTAAACCCAAATATAGCCTAGATCTAAAATATATTCTGAGTCACTATTTCAGAGTTTTGCTCATATTTGCTGAGTGTATAACCCCCAAGAGGGTATGCATTTGTGTGGTGTGCAATGTAGGCTAAGGCTTGGGATGTTGAGAGCTTTTTCCTATTATTATGTTCGGACGGCAGAGACCTATTCAGACAATCAACCTTCAAAATGAGCAAGGATCTATAAAAACGGCATTGACCTTTCATTTTCACTTGTCAGATATTGTGTCTGTAGTTGTCTCCAACACAGTAGGGATTCAACATGACAATAGCTTTGTAAATTGCGTGCCATTGAGTGCTGTGACATATTAATATCTTAAGTAATGGATATAGGCCTGCCTATTATACTTTGATGATGGATATGCATCTGACTGCATAGCACTTCTGGTTTCTGTTCCACTATTCTCATTTCATGGCAGAGGAGTCTCCGTTTTTCTGTGGCTGTGAAAAAAGAGGTTATTTGGGAGACTTGTTGAAGTCAGCAATAAGCATTGCCTTTTAACGGGGTGCTGGTGTAACACTCATTGAATAAGCTCTGGGTGTTTTGCAGCCACTAGTAGCAGTAATTGAATAGCTGCTCTCCATGAGGCTCACACTGAATATAGGCTATAGGAAATCAGCGTGAATTAGCCTTGAGGCTTCTACAAATTGCAATTCAGGACAATGTTTTCTTTTTTTTCTGTTCCTATAAAGTCTAACAGGAGTGGAGCAAGGTGGTCATGGAGATCTGATTTCAAGCAGAGTAAAATAAAGGTCATGCAAATTAAATGACCGAGTCTTACTCAGCTTCAACAGCCTTGGCTGGCCGCCACCTTGTGTTTCCCTGTGTTGTTGGATGAGTTTAGTGCTCTCCACAAACCAACCACATCACAAGTGTGGCTGAAATATACCTATATAAACCAGTCTGCTGTCATTTGTGTCCAGATGCTATTAATCCAGGTGCCTTTTAAAGAGAATAATTAATTTTTAGAGTTCAATAGTGGCCAAAATCCTAAAATTGGGAACTGCTGCCAATGTTGTTAGGTTAGGAATGCTGTAAAAAAAAAAAAAAAAAAAATAAATATATATATATATATATATATATATATATATATATATATATATATATATATATAGTTTGTTTGTTGTTTTACTCTCAGCTGTTTTGACTCAGTTTTCTTTTATCCACAGGCTTTTGGCATTGTCACTACATGTCTTATGTCATATGTTGTTTTAAGCCATCTTTTGGTCAATTTGTCTATCTCTCATGTTTTGGGAGATATTGTCTGGGAAAAAGAATAATTTGCTATTTAAAAATTATTTGGATTTTTTCTTTTGCCTCATGTTTGTAGTTTTTCAAGTTCAGTGTTTAGGGGATAAAAGAGCCATTTTGGAGGGAAATTATGTGTCAATTTTTTGTCTAAACACACATACAGTAAAGCTCATTTTCATTTTGTCACTCATAGCCTATTGTTTGCCTTTTCTTGTTAAATGAACATACATGTATGTATATGTATATATATATATATATATATATATATATATATATATATATATATATATATATATATATATATATATTGGAGGAGGTATAATGTTGTCATGGAGTGAGCTTTTTTAAGCTAATATTACACAGCTAATGGAAGATCATGCTGATATTTCTTTGTCTAACCATGTCATCGTGAATGTACAATAGGGCTGGGCGATATGGAGAAAATGAAATATCACGATATTTTTGACCAAATACCTCGATATCGATACCGCACCGATATTGTAGTGTTGAATGATTGGTGCTTTCACAAAATATTTACACAATGAGATTTTAGATAAATAATTATCAGTGATGTGGATATAATAACTAAGTGGGTAAAGGTAAATAATAGAACAGTTACAACAGTCTGGTAAGTTCAGAAAATGACATCACTTTACTGTAATGCAGCCTTTAATACCAGGAAAAGACAACACTTATGCCATATTACGATGCAAAATCTAAGACGATATCTATTTTCATATCACAATATCAATATAATATCGATATATTGGCCAGCTCTCATGTACAATCAGCGGGATCACTTTTGAGTCTGATTTGATTTCTCAACATGTTTAAGGAGTTTATCCTCAGTAGACATCAATGCAAGTGCTGCATAAGATTAAGAGACAAAGTTGTGATTCCATTGCTATTTGTATGCCCCTGAGAACACGGGGTGTGGGTTTAACATGCAACAGGTTCAGACGGTTAAATGTATTAGTACCCTTAACACTGGCACACATGTGGCGTTAAGTTACCTGTGGCAGGATTTTTGCCAGGAAGTCGCTTAACAGAGGGGGTGATCACAATCAATCACCTGCTGAGCTCAATCACGCACATCCTGAAACGTCTCGCTGTCAGTGTAGATAGTAGATGGCGGTGTGAACGGCAGCCCTCGCTCATCATGCTAAATTGTATATTTTACAAACATTTATGTGGTTGAAGTTGGAGTGTGATGGCTGTGAGTTGCTCATCAGGATAGGGCAATCAACTTGCCAATCTCCTGCGGGCTCTGCTTTAGCCTAGGGTTATTAGAAGCCCTACTTATATTGAAAGTTATAATTTCTCCGGACACTAGCGGAGGCATTCCTTATTTTAGACGAGGCAGGGTGTCTCCACTCTAAAAACCCCTGTGTGGCTCACACACACCTAGATGACTTTTGTGTTTCACGTTTGTGTTTCAATGTCTTTTGCATTTCTTTAAAGCTGCTGTAGGTAAGATTGTGAGGAGCCAGGACTTTGCTAACAAATTTGAACATCGACAACTTCTTAGTCCCTCCCCCCATTCTGCTGCAGCCCAAACCGTCTCCTAAGCCCCTCCCACACAAGGGAGTTTGACAAAACTAACGGCATGTCAGACAGAAAACATTTTCAATAACTAAACACTAACACAATGTTAACTTTACTCACCAACAGTAAAACGATGCTAACTAGCAGGCTAGCCATTTCAGCATCATATCTGACCGACCACTGTGCAAACGTTACTATCATCCTCACCAACGTAGCTTTGTGGACTTTTGACTACTAATAACCAAGTGAAAGATAAATCATTTATGTTAATTATGTTACCTGTCTAGAAGAAACGTGGCTACGTCTGCATCGTTCTTCAGATCTTTAAAATCCCGGAGCTCACGCCACCTCTGAAAAGCCACTCCAATATTCACCGGAGTTTTGGGAAACCTTTCTGCAGCTCGTGGAAGGGGGAGGGGAGAACGCTCTTATATGCGTGTACGTGCCTGAGCAGTGATTGACAGGCGGATAGAATTTTTCTTCAAAACTTGCCTTGGAGTTACGGCAACACACAGAGAGCCCTTAGGCAACAGACATCTTGCTTGCGATTATCCTGGAAATGATGTGATGTCGTTGATCCAGACTAGCGTTACATTGACCCCATCCTCTATACAGTATGTGTGTGGTCCTCTTGCCTGTTAGTATGTCTGGAAGACACTCGTGCAGAATATAGTGATTTGCAGAAGTTGTGTTGAAATGAAATGTAGAAATGACTTCATCTAAGCAGCACATTAGGTAGTCCGTTAAGAAAATCTGCGTTGAGCTGCTGTGATGTTGACAGCACTCATGTTTACCACTCACTGCCTGCCTCTAGAAGGTTCGGCAGACACTTCATCCATCAGGGCAAGATCGCACAGTGACTGATAACATCATTACTATCAGCCCACGCTCCCCATTCCTCACTGTCACCAAAAACTCTATTACAACAAGTTCATCTTTCAACCTATAGCTGTTTGTTGGTCACATCGCTGGAAAGCCTCATCCTCACGGTCGGAGATGTCAAACAGCGTTTCATCCACTGTGACTATTGCAGCTGTTACCTCTGGAATCTAAATTTGAGCAGGAACATTACACGGCCGCTTATTACTGGCTCAATTTTCTTATCGTCAGGATAATTGATATTTTTGCCTTGCTGGGCGAAGGTGTTGACTCCTACAAATGTCAAAGCCTTCATTCTCAACATCTCTGCGATTGAATTAATCCTCTCGGCATTTATTTTACATACTCAACCATGGGCTTTTGCTAATGAGACCGCTGAGGGAGCCGTGTGTCTGCATGTTACTGCCTGTTTTCCATACCCGTGTTTCTTTTGTCCTGTTTTTCTTGGACGAGACTGGTATAGAGGCTCCTTTCCAGCGCTAATTGATCTATTTCATTTTCTGTGGGAAGTGTCATTCTGGAAACCTATTAAGATGCACAAAGAGAAAAAATAAATTAATAAAGTCCGAGGCACTTTAAAAGGTATATTTTACACTCAGTGCTTTGATGTTTGAGCTGGAAATAACACTTTCATGCCACTTTCTTCAGCATAAATCATTTTAAAAGAGCCACATTGTAAACCCAAAAAGGTAGTGTAGTAATGTATGATGATTGAAAAAAATAGTATGAAACACTCCTGGACAGTAGTTCCAATTATAGTTCAATAAAATGTGCAATACAATGTGCAGTTATAGCTGTATAAATTAATCAAAATCCTTTTCTTTATTGACCTCATGTTCATTTAGGATGATTTTGATGCGGATAGATGGACTCAGGGTATCTGCCGATACCAAGTACCGATTTTTGCTAAATTTAAAACATGTTATTCCTCCGTAAGGAAACTCATTGGAATAATGTTTCATATAAAGTAACACGGGCGCCAAAAACAAAGTTGGCAGCCCAATATCACCTAATGAATATACAGTAATTGGTAGCAGAAACACTGAATTTTATAATAACCCTGACAAAGAAAATGTATTTGGTCATGTCATGGCCGATACCTGATCTGCTTAAGAAGGTCAATATCAGGGCTGATTCCAGTACAAGATGGTTGCATCCCTGTCTATTAACTTTCAACAGAAAATTAGAGATGCACCGATTACAACTTTTTAGGCCGATTCCGATTTTCTTTGAGTTAGGCCAGCCGATACCGATTTTAGCCGATTCCAATTTTATTTTTTCTAACCACACCAAAAATAGGGATTTTTCTGCAGGTTGGTGTGGCGGGGACAGTGTCAATGAAACTGCCCATTTGTATGATGTCCTGTTGTGTTCTTAAACCCCTCCCCCCCAACAAAGCACAGGTAGACTTTATATTTCACAATTACTGTTTTCTGTCAGATCGTTTATAGATTTCGATGTTTCTGACCACACTTGAAGGCAGCTTAATTTCACAGGAGGGGGAGAAAGAAAAGAGACGAGCGAGACATAGCGAGTGCAGGGAACGTTCGACTATCACACAAACTCAGTGTCGCAATGCAGTTCAGTGCTTGTGTTTCCTTTTTTTAACTCTCATAGTGTTTTGAAACTTTCTTGTGGCAGCGATGGAGGCAGTGATGTTTCCTGTATGGGATTCTCACACTGCCTCAAACCACAGCTGAAAACACACAGACAAGCGTGACGTGGGGTTGCGTTTCTTGAAAAGTTTCTCTTGGCGTGCTCGGTGTTTAGGTGACCGCCTCGCGGATCATGTTCTTCAGGAACACCTTCGGCACACCGCGGGTCTCCTCCTCCATCAGACCGGAGATGATTTCCCAAACTACTAAGCGGGCCGAGGCCCCAATCACAAAACTTGCATGCGTTAATTGCGTGTCAAAAAAAATAGTGTTGTTTAAAATAAGTTTGTTAACTGGTTATCAAGCCTTTGACAGCCCTAATTTTTTAAGTAATACTGGGTCTACCAAAATATACGAAGCCATTTCATTTCCAACATGTTAGAACATGGCCTTTTGTGTAAATGTGGTTTGTTGCCGAAACACGTGGGATTTTACTGTAATAGGCTAATATTTCTGAACTATGCTCAGTGATGCAAGAAATCATTTTCCATAGACTTGTGGTGGTGTTGTTTACTGCGAGTGGAGGAATTATTCTGGTAAACATCATCATGCAGGAGTCTCGCAACCAAAACTAGAAACATTGCATCGTGTCACCCTGTACGCAACATGCATGTCAAATATATACAGCAATGCCATAATAAGGAATAAACCTCATTGAGGAAGAACAACTTATTTATTTGTTATATTGCCTGCAGTTTTCATCATAGCTTTGTGTAGCACTCCTGCATAGAGCATTAATCTCACTTGTACCGTATGTGCTAATATTGTTAAGAGCCTGGCCAATAAATCAGCCGGCTGATATTAGCTCATCGCAGATATATCCGTAGTGGCAAAGTGTTTTTTCACCTGTAAAAGACTAAACAAAAACACATAATAATAATAATAATAATAATAATAATAATAATAATAATTAATAATTTCCTATCTAGCAGTATTGGTATTAGCCTTTAAAAATAGTGTGTCAGTCAGTGACTCTGTATGTACACAGTACTTCATTTGAAGTGCAGGAAGCATTTCATATGCATTTGAACTTGAAGATTCATTATTGACCTCGGCAATAGCAGGTTGACAAGTCAGTCCTCGGTCCACTTACTGGATAGTTCCTGGAGCATCAACCGGACAATCTCCATGACAACTAAGCAAACTCTGTCCACTGATGAAGGCCAAGAGCTGTAGCTCAAAGCTCGTGCACATTTGCAGTATATGGAAGTGGACCTTGTGCTTGGACTTTTTTGTCAAATGGCAAATGTAGCAAGCATTTACAGTGCAGCTAGACTTCACTTTATTGTTTTTATCTATCTATCAATTATATTACTTTTTAATCAATTATTCAGTACTTATAACAGAGAGAAATACCATCATTTGTGAAAGTGGTAAAATGTAATATTTTTACCAGAAGATCCTGATGAACTAGAGAGATAATAATCATTAAGATTAAAAATATATTCCTATTGGTCAACTGACAGGTCATCATTTCGTTTGACATTTCTAGAACGCAACTGATTATTTTCATAATTGATCTGCTGATTATTTTCCCAATTAATTGTTAATAAAATGCCATTATAATGAGAAAACCTTTACCACAAGTTCCTGGAGCCCAAAGGGACATCTTCAGGTTGCTTCTTTGATAACTTATGATTACTTGATTATTGTCGCAGAGGATTTATTTTTTTTGACAACCAATACATAGATTTATCGTTTCATCGCTACATTTTTCAGCTCCAAACATACAGTAGTATACATTCTGCTTAGATATTTCAACCTGGCATTTGGATATTTCAAACATGTCACTTGAAAGTAATTTGCAGCAATATCTGAGTTATGTACAGTTCTCTTAAAAGTGCACGTTTGTCAGTGTCTTTAATGTCTCACCAGAGCCCTTTAAACATCAGTTGCTGAGATGGACAAAAAAATAATGCGGAAGGTGCTTTTGTATTCATAACCGTCTGTTGCTCATTGACTTTTGAGGGAAATGTCTCTTTACTGTCACGGCGATAGGTCATATCGATCTTGTAAGTAAATCACAAGTGAGACAAGGGAAGCCGTGAACAGAGGGAAATGAGAGGGCAAGCTGATGAGAAGAACGCTCCCACCAGCCTCGGGACATTATTGCTTTCGCACTGTGACTCTAGACTTCCTCTGATTTGAGGCAAATCACAGCCGCTGATTTGATATAATTTGGTCTATATATTTGGCTCTGTGTGCGCCGCTGATTTCTGGGTTCTGTTCTTGTCTGAATTCAGTGCATGGCATTTGTAAAGCCAAAGTGGCCTGAAAAACTGAAATCAATCACACATTTGCAGACCATTAGCTGGATGGGTGCCTGTGTTAATGTTTAAATTTAGCAAGAAGAACCTGTGACTTGTGCATGTTTTTGTGACATTGAAGGGTGGGCCACAGCTGAATGTCATTGAGGATTGCTTGGCATAATTTAGGCATAGATAAGGTTATACATATAGATTAATGACAACCCTGCAATGCAATTTCCTGAGGAATGTGGCTTCTTCCTTTTTGTAAGAGATAAGCAAATGGGTCGAGAAACATAGCTTCTCACAATTAGTGCACATAGCTATCAAAATTTGATAGCGATAGCAACTTTCACCAGACACAGCAGGCGTGGACACGGTGCTAAATTTGCTTGCGGTTTTGCCTTGTTCCTCACACCTTATCTTCCGTATCTTATCTTGACAGCGAGCTCCTACACATCAAAGGAGATGACCTTTAATTCTGTGGGTATCCAAGTTGTTAAACTCCCTTTTCTGTCTGTTTGTGGTCAGTCCACATCCACCAGGCGATGCATATTGTTCGCTTAGGAGTACATTTGTATTCTAACAGCTCTGTGAATGATCAAGACCCTGTGGCGGTGCATTTGAGTCATGGCTTACCCATACTGTAGTGAACAGAATAAGTTATCCACTCGCCTCTCTCCACTCTTTCACTTTGCTCAAACATTCAATGAAAACACTTGTTACTGACTAAAATAATTGCACTGCCAAGTAAGTCATAGAAACCACTTGAAACTAAAGGTGTACACGCAGTTCCATGTCTGGTGTTTCAGGCATGTGCATTTCCCGATCCAAACTATATTCCAGTCGGTGGTCTTTGTGTGCCTTTTAAAAATGGCGGATGTCCTGCTTTACCACTCGCTCTCCCCATAGGAAAACAATGGAACGGTCAGCGCAGATCATGTGTAGGCGGCTTGACTGTCTTTAGAACTTTATAAAGTTCTGCTTAACTGTCTTCATCCATCTTCTTCTTCTTCTTCTTCTTTGCAAGCCAGCTAGAGTTGGATACCGGTGCAACTGGACTGGAGTGTGGACCAACTGGAGCATGTGCAGTAGGCGCACTTGCTTTGCATACAGTCTGCACAGCACTTTTGTGGGCTGCATGCAAGACTGTCCTCCCAGACCCTAGTGGGACATGGGCAAATGGCGCCTTTGACGTCACGCGGACCAAACCGCGGTCCTGTGCGTGAGCTGGCCCAAGTCAGGACAGTCTGCGCCCCTCAACCGGGCTGCTTATTATGTTCAGCTTTCAGAAGAGTTGCTGCACTTCTGCTGCTGCTGTTTCAATGTTTTGCCTTCATCTAACAGGCTGTTGTCTGGTTTCCTTTGCCAAGCTGTTGGAACAAAGTAGAGTATGTTGCTGTGTTTGAGCTGTAATGTGAACTAAACACTTTCTGCTGCTTTTCATGTGAAAAGAGTAGAGAGATACCTGTGGAAGGTTGCCAAGTGTCTACAGTATTATAATGGGAGCTTATGTCCACTGAGGTTAGTGACCAACTGCTCACTCTGAAGGCCAGAGGCATTAAAAGTCAGACAGAAATGTGCATTATTTTTCACCAGGTTTATGAAGCCAAATGTGTACATGGTTGTTTCTCAAATCTCAATCCTCGGGGAACTGGGCGAACATGCACGATCCTCATTTATACAAACTAGTTTATGCATTGGAAATGGAGTATGGATGTTTATATATCTGGCCCCTGGCTGGCACACAGATTTTCAGATTTACATCCACATATACTGTAAGATGGGAATGCAGAAGCAGATGCCCCCACAGTGAGCTGGCTGAAGCTGTGTAGGTGACAGGCGCATAATGTCTTGTATGCAAACATTATGCTGTAACCTTTCTGTTTTATGGAGGAGCACGTGGGCACACAGACATGGGTTTAGCAACCATATAGAAATTTGGCACAACAGGCCCCTCCACGTGTTGCCGTGCATCTTTTTGTTTGGTCATATTACCGAGAAGCACGGTGCAGATAAAGGCTTCAGATATCTGCATTTTGTCACGCCATCACAGATTGTGTTCGGCGTTTATGGAGCTGACAAACAGCATTTGGAGCTAACGTTCTCTGAGCCAATCAGACAGGGAGACAGACTAACACTGTCGGCAGTGGTGTTCCAATTTGGCTGAGGCTTTATAACGCATGTCTTCTTGATCCAACACCTCCAAAGAAATCACTGGCATACGCTTCTCTAAAGTGTCCCGAGTTAATTCAAGAAGTCATTCCGTTGTGGGTGAAAACAGACCGCTTTTTATGGCTCTTTTATTTCTCGATAAGTACCGTTAATTTCAGGGGGCAGGCCTCGGTGCTTTGCAGCTGGCATTTTTTTTGTTTTATCCGCTTGAGACAACATGACTGCATTGTCCCCCTTCTGGTAATGAATTGGCAGGAGTTATGTGTGTTTTATTGGTATTGTTTAGCACTTTAGTTGGGAGGCTGATTTCTGTGTTCATTCTCTGAGTATACTGCATATCTCATCCTTGCAGGCTTGAATGACTATTTATGTGTTGTTGATGTTTTGCCAAGGCTGCAGTCTGGAGTAAATACTTATCCTTCTCAAGTACATAATTTATTTTTTTCTACACTATCAGCCTGGAAGCTTCCTCCATAAAGATCATTCACATTAAAACTAATTAGATTTATTTGGGCGCATTACAATGCCGCCTCCCTGTGCAAACACAGTCAGGATTTCAGTGTTGTTCTATTGCCGTTGTTTGTGCTCTAAGTTGATGACAACATAAACCATCTTTATCACCTTGACACATACGTGGCTGACTCAGTTAAGTCACGTTCCAACATTATCGTGGTTCGTTAACAAAAAAACGCGGTGACATCACAAAAAAACACCAAAGAATTATTTGACAATGTCAGACTTATGTGCAGTGTTCCTTTGCGTGAAATAATTATACCCAGTTCTCAGGAAAAAACATCCTTTCTGTGTTGTAATGAGCCTCTTTAGGTCTCTTTTCTCCTCCTTAGTCCTTTCAGTGGTACATTTTCTGTTACAAAATTAGAGGCTGAAGAATAAAAAGCATAAAAGCTTTGAAAATAACAAATAGGAACCCGTGTCCGTCTAGGTATTTTTAATGAAATCCATCCTCTGGTCAGACCCTGCTTTTGTCATCGGGCTGGCACATATCCAATATGTGCTATATATGTATTATGTGTGTATATATATATATATATATATATATATATATATATATATATATATATATATATATATACATACATACATACATACATACATACATACATACAGTATATGTATTTTATTTCTGCTTGCTATTTTTTTCGCCCACTGTAGCACTACCTTCCCACTGCTCTAGCTTCCAAAAGACAAAATTATCTCACTCTGGTCGGGCATTATTTTAAGTCGGTTACACAACTTTCCACCCTGTTTTACTGTATCGGTCAAAGCTTGAGCCAATCTAGATTTGGCCAACTTTAAAAAGGTGACAGTTGGCGGAGACGGAATACATTCTGATAATTTCATTATCGACCTCCTGATAGCAAAAGCTCAGTGTAGTCGCTGTAACAAAGCAAAACAGCATGACGTGTCATTACCTTATTATTAGAGGCAATTTAACTCCTCAATCACGAAAATCCAATCATATGCATGATTTAACACAAATGTAAAAATAATATTTTTATTGAAAATAGTGTCATCAAGCAAAAGAATCAAGCCTGCCCTCTTAAGTACGGTTAATATGGGTAGTCTCGCTTTGCCAGACCTTCCTCCACAGCGCTGCAGGGGAGGGTCTGGCTAGTCCACACAGCATTCCGGGATGGGAGAAAAACACGCTCTGTTTTATTTTGTTAAACCAATCACAATCGTGAACAGAGCCACGGTGCCTCTGCAAAATAGCCTCAGGAAGGAACTTGTTTTGGTGGAACATGTGTACGTACAAAGGTTGTTTTAGTCGTGCAACAGAAAACTCAGATTGGACAGATAGTGACATCCGGCAGAATTTCCGGGCGGCACCGGAACAGTCCCGGAAGTGGAACGTTGTAGATATAGACTAATATGGGGAAACACAATTAATGAGTGGACATCTAAATTTTCACATGAATAACTTTTGAGTCATCTTTTTAGGATAATGGACAACGTAACTCGTACTTCATGGTAGTGTGTCAGTAGGCACACAGGAGAAGAAGAAGACAACATATCCTGTCAAAATAAAAAAAATAAAAAATCAGAGTAGGTTTAAACAGAGATTCAGTCTCTTCTTGTCAGTTTTTTTCTTTGCTTTATCCAGCTCACCAGCTTGGTGGGTGGTTGCTTGGAAAGCTTGTCTGGCAGTATGGCCTAAAATGAGGCCAGTGAGGAAATCCAGTGTGTAATTGCAGCAGTAACAGCAGCCCGGGTTCACTCTCTGTGCAGGAGCCGAGATACAATTCTGGAGGTGGACTCCTCAGAGGCTGTTGATGAAAGATTGGCTGGATAGTCAAGCCAATTTTATTTATATAAAATATTAGAAATCACAAACATGCCTCACGAGGCTTTAGAATCCATACAGATAAGGTAAAAATAGACCAACATTGTAAAATTACAGTCTAGACAATCAGGATGCACAAGATAGAACAACAATTCTGATGTAGTATTACTAGGAGTATACAGTGATCTATGGTGACAAAAGCCACACTGATATCCAGTACTAGAAGTAGGGATGTGGAGTCTGAATCCTTAGTAAGCAGATAAGATAATTTTCCACTATAGTAAGCACAGTTTCAGTGTAGTGACAGGCCCTGATATCAGATTGAAAAGGCTTAAAAAAGATTACTATTAAATATGCTGCTGAGAAACCATTCTTTCTAGTACTTTTTTTAAAGACTGGTTGATAATGACACAGCTTCTAACATATCCCTCCCTTTTAGGATTTGGTGTGTGCAATTTACCAATGCCATTCGATTCTTGAATTAGTGTTACAACTTACTGTCATTTGCGAACATAACATTCACACAAGCGAAGCTAATCTGCTCACTGTGGATCGGACACGTCTCCATGCCAGTAAATACACCTTACTGCGGGTGGAAGAGAAAGAAATGTCAAACAGCAGACAGGAAAAGGAACCACTGAACTTTGTCTCATGTCAAACAGAGCTACACAAAGTATGAAGCAATTAGTTTAAGTGAAAGAATGGCAGCCAAAGTATGATTTGATAATGATTTAATTACATAGTGGCAGTGGCAGAGTAGTTTGTGTCAGGGAATAAAAAACAGTGACAAATAGAGCTCATGCAGTTTTGTTTTTTATAAAAGACTAGTCATTGAACTAAAAACACTGCTCTGAACCTTGTCATGAGGAAAATTAGTCACAAAATTGCACACACTTAGCTGAGGTCTTTAGTCACAAAGGAGTGTCAGTGCTTGGGGGTAAAACAAAATATGTGTGGAATGGCCATGCTCCAATCTCCGGCTGCAAGTGCAAATACCCTACATTTGCATTGGCATATTTTTTGATAACTCTGCTTGACATACTGTTTAGAGGTCGACCGATAGTGGATTTTACCGATAGTTAGGTTGGGCCGTATTTGCCGATAACCGATTAATCGACCGATTATGGGGCTTGTTCCAATCATTGACATATATATAATGGACCAATAGACCCCGTTGCTCTGGACGGAGACCAGTGAAGGCTGTTAGAAGCACTTTTCCGGTGATTTCTTGCTTTACTGCGCAGCCTCCAACTGACAGAGACAACGTAAATGTGACATGAGCAATGTGTCTGAAAGTTGTAAGTCTTCTGGTAGCTGTGCCAAGAGAAATCTCAATCATTCCCAATCTTGCAGAGACGGAGAGTGTAGGTATATGTAAGGAGATAACATAGGCACAGGCTAATTATTGCTAACATGCTAGTTAACATTAGTAATTAAACCTAAACAGCAAATGTAAGTCTAAACTGCCTGCGAGCTTCTCCTGTACTATACGGTAATTCCTCTACTGTGCAACAGTAAGTCACTTGGTTATGACACAATCGTTAGCTTATTTTTACAAAAACGTCTGCTACAGAGCCATAACGTGAGGTACAAGATAATGGAGCCTTTTATACATTGTCGTGTTTCTTTAGAAATAAACAACGGACAAATAGAGTCTTTAAACGCTTCAGATGTAAAGTTATTCACAGTCAAGTGACGTAAAAAAAAAAAATGGCCGTCAGTGGAATGCTATCAAGAGGTGATCGCTTTGTAGCAACAAAATGGCGCCATCGTAGGTTCGCGTTCTGAAGCGAAGCTTACCCCCTTGGTTCCAACAGAACCAGGAAAAAAAAGGCCTCTGCATTCATTGGATAGACCTACAACCAATCAGAGCAACGGAACTCAACACTGTGTATCGTCTCCATAGCAACCACTCTTTGCACAATGCATTCATTCTAACTTCCGACTTTTAGACTTTTTTGAAGCTGGATATATCATTTGTTGCGTGTAAATATAAATGTGGATAACGTTAGTGATAGTGACATGCTCGCTACAGTCGCATTTCTAGAGATGAATCAGCGAAAACACGTTTTATATCTCTGATTCACGGCTTTGTTCTAGCGCCGGCGCTCCCTCTCTTCTGTCTCTCTCTATTTCTCTCCACCATATAACGCTCCCTCACTTCAGTCTCTCTCTATGTCTCTCCACCATATAACGCTCTCTCTCTCCAGTCTCTCTCTATCTCGACGCTTGTACCGTGCTTTCGGGCAGTTGTTGATGCTCCTCCGCTGAGGATTTTAAAATGAATGCGCTGTCGATTCTACACATCTCAATTCTCCAGCGGCAGCCACTAGACGGATCGTGGACGATCATTTTTGTCAGTGTTTTAACCGCTTGAGGTTAGTTTTGCCTCTAGAGGAGCTATTGTAATGCATGATGGCAGCAGAGCCTTCTCAGCTCTGTGTACTGTGTAATGAATGACAGCATGCGCTTCTCAGCCGCTCTAGCAACGGACGCAACCAGAAAAAACTATCGCCATGGATTTTTGCTGATAACAATAGTTCCACCAATCAACTATCGGTGCCGATTAATCGGCAAAACCGATGAATCGGTCGACCTCTAATACTGTTGCTCCTGTCAGGTTGAGATGCATCTTAGGCTGTGTTAAGACGTGAGAATAGGTGCCAGAGTTGGGTACCAAAACCTGGTGCCAATATAGCACTGGTTCCTAAACGAACGGTATCTACCTGGCCGAATAACGCAGATTTTTATGCCTCATTTCGGTGCCACTTACAAGCCTGTGTTGCACTCTGGTGCACCAAAACAGACGTTCCAGCCAACAGAAGCATCACTGCACACTGTAAAAAGCAACCTATAGAATCTACTCAATAAATGTGAGGTAACAATTTGCACTCAGTCTGTTTGGGTAGATTTCACCACATGTTTTAAGTGAAGCATATCTACATTTAACAGCTATGATACACTAAAAGAAATTAGGTAAAGTCTACCTAATATTTCTCAATACATTACACAACTGATTACTTATAAAAAGTAAGTAACATTACCTCTTGATTGTAAGCACTTAATACTTAATACTTAATTGAACAATATGAGTAATTAATCATTACCTATTCAGGGAAGGTAAACTTTACTTTAAAAAAATTATTGTCAGACACAGGAGATATTTGATCATGTCAATTTCTTTTAATCAAAGAAATGTTCAAAAAAATAAGATACAAAAGAACCCTCTCCACTCTGCATATTCAACTGAAACAAGTTTCTTAAACCCTTCATATGTGGGTTCCAGTTTGTTTGTTATACCAAACATGAACATCTTACATTTTTTTATATGTTTGAGGAACATATGCAGATATTTGCAAAGCCTTATGGGATTGTTGAAGATAACCACTCAGTCTGTGCCTGAACAAAAAACAGCATTTTCCACATCTCAACACCGTGTCCCTTTGGTTAAATGAATTGACCGTCTAGTACCAGTCAGAAACACACTGAGTTCAGTCCTTGCTCAACCAATATGTATATTTTGAATAACATTGATCCATGAGATGATGTGCATTATTTGAATGTAGTGAATTTCAATGTGACACTGCTCTTTGGGAGATGAAATTGTCTGATTGCATTGTACAGTGAGCATTCTTCAGCACCAATAGCAACACTAAGTTCCCAGGAAACAGTCTGTGCCTGAATACGGTGACAAACAGTTCATCATTAGCTTACTTTTGAGGCTCTGGACCTTCTTGAGCAGCTTTGCTCTGTCAAGCACCAAAAGAGTTTCTGAAATACTTTAAGTATACTTAAGCTTCTTGGAATACTCAAGTTTGAAAGCGTAGATCAATCCCATCAACAGCACACATGCCTTGGTTCGGTTTCCACACACGTTCAGCACTTTGTTTCCCTCCATCGCAATCGACACATCTGCTGTATGCTCCTTGGCTGCAGGATTATGGATCACAAGCACCTTCATGGTTTAGTCCATGTTGTCCTCATTTTCATCCTCCATGTTAAAAAAAGAAACAAAAATATGCACTTTTAAGTTAAGGACAATAATAAGATACTATCCCAATACATTTATTGATCATGTTTTCTTGGTTAAGCCAAATCAACCCAAGTAGAGTTTGTTTTTAATAATCAGCACTTCAATACAATTCAGTGACAACTTAAAACTGACTTAATTGCCTATTTCTCACCTCAAATGTTTTTAAAACCCTATTTTAGTAACTGATTAGCAGTAATGTGAGAAAGTTTGCATAAAGTATGTTGGTTTAAAAACCTGCATTATTAATATAACCAAGTTACATTATGATTTTAATTGTGGATAGACCTCCTGCCTCATTACAAACTAAACTGACATTAGAAGGGGTGGCATGTCTGTCCCATAATGGTGGCTGTGCCAAGTATCCACAGTTTCTATGTAGTGTGTGTGTGTGTGTGTGTGTGTGTGTGTGTGTGTGTGTGTGTGTGTGTGTGTGTGTGTGTGTGTGTGTGTGTGTGTGTGTGTGTGTGTGTGTGTGTGTGTGTGTGTGTGTGTGTGTGTGTGTGTGTGTGTGATCGGAAATTAAACAATTGTATCAGGGCAACCCTATGTGTAACCATGTGATACCTTTAATTGATCGATCATTTAATAACATACCTAGCAGTCTTGGATGAGATCTTCTTGATGTTCCCCAAGGTACTCAATTAGGCGTCAAACAACTGCATCCCTTTTTCTCTCTTGACACATTGGGACTGTGAATAGATGCATTTAGTGATTAACTTATTTCTACAAATTCTTTACACTTATTAGTGAAAAAAAAAAAATACACACACACACACACACACACACGCACACACCTCATTTACAGTGTATTTGTGTATTGTAATTAGCGTATGCGTGTAACAGAGATTGACCGGTTGTTGCACTGCCCTCACAGTTGAGTTCACCCTTTTTTATCCACCCCTATCTCAATTGTATTGTTTATTAAATAACAAACAGATTTGGTAAGATGAAAGCTGAGTAAGCCAAACTTTATGTAGTCAAGTCATTTTATTTGTATAGCACATTTAAACAAACAACTGTTGACCCAAAGTGCTTTACAGGTAGAGGAGGGAAGGCAGAGACAATATGCCTTAAAAATACATCATCGTATGTGCGAGGTACCATGAATATAAATAGGCAAAGAAAGAATTAATAATGTAACATAGAATAAAACAACAAAGGAACAATGTTTGAGGCAAAAAAACATTGTAGCTAATGTTGGCCTAAAATATATTTTCTCAAAAGCAGGTAATGTCGGGGCTTATCAATACTATTAGGTAACCTTACTGTATCTATACGGCTACCTAGCTAACATTAGGTGACATTACCTGTAATGTTAGCTAACAGTTAGCTTACATTTAAAGCCTACATGGTTCAGCCGTGAAAGCAATAACGTTACATTGTGACACTGTCAAATGCCACGACAGGTAACGTTAGCTAGTTTGAAGTAACGTAACTAACATTTCTTCCAACAATCTCCACATTGCTACGTTTTAGTAACATTAGAAGCTAACGTTAGCCTTTCAACTCTGGCATTAGCTAGCTAGCTGGCACTCGGTAGCTTGCTAACTTTTAATGCCATTGAGTAACTTGTTAACAGCCTAGAGAAGCAAGCCAAATATACACTCTAAACCAACCATTAAATAAGTTTATTACACACAGCAACCTGTTAAAAAGGAATCTTACCTTAGCTAAACCGAACAGCTTGACTACAGTGTCCCGCCAGTGAAACAATAGATCTTGGCCAAGGACCAGCACTGACGCATGTGCACTTTGAACTGCAGACTTATCATTTTGGGGTAGATTTTATTATATTTGTTTAGGCTGCAAATGTTACTTTTATAAAATATGAAATATGTAATGTAGGTAGAATTTACCCATTATTGTATATTTGCTTGCTGACTAATATATTTGCATTAAAATTTAAACAATGTGCATGTGTTGTATTTACTACCCTCCAAAATCCGTTTTTACAGTGCACGTAATGCTACTTAACATTAGATTTGGCAGCAGGTAACCTTAGACTACCACTGGCTTGAAGCTGGCTTAAACGCAGTTAAAATGCCGAAAGCTAAACAGTCTAAACTGTGGCTGTATTTCACTGGGAAGGATTCCAACACCGGGACATCCAACAGTCTGCAGCTAAAGACGCAGAGGAGATTAGCTGCACTTTTCGAGATACCACGGCCTCTGCCAGAGTCGGAGTGGTCGGATGAACAACACTGATGGGACTTAACGGTGCATTCAATTGCACCTCGTAAGCTCGTGGTGCATTCAAGTGCACCTCGAGAAACTCAAGCTGTTGTAGTACCCTTCTGCCATCTAGTGGTTCTTCTTTTTGTTGTTTAACAGCAATTGACTGATTAAGTAAGTTATTGTTATTGCATTTTTTTTACCATATGGCCTCTATTCTTTAATGTTGCCAACTGTCGTTTTGTGCTCTTCTTTTTTTTTTTATAATGTATCGGTTCAGGCACTGTTTAGGCAACAGCACCATTTTAAAAGTATTGTTTCAGCACCGGGATCGGAAAAAATACCAAACAATACTCAACCCTATGTGGAAATGCCCTCGAGACTGACGTCTGTCCTCATTCTTCCATAATAGGCATATTACCTGTAGCCTACAGGGTTCTTACCAATGCACCTTCACTAACTTCCCCATACACAGAAAACGGCTATTCAGACCTCTGTCATCTTCACAAAGCACATCCCCCCCCCCGCCCCTCCACCACCCCCCGTCTTTATCTTGACCTTTAAAAGCTAATGTCCCAACGTTGTCATTGGTTTCAGCGGGGCCGGGCTCTTCCTCTTCCCTCCCAGGCTTCTTTATTCTGCCATGCTTTGCTGTTTCACCCGTGATTGTGCCTCCTTCATCTGTCACGTCCCCCTCGCTGTCTGAGAGGAACAGACAGTGATGGATGCTAATCACTTAGCCTGTGTGCCCATCCACCCCGCCTCCTAGTCAACTAGCTCAGCCCAGGCTTCCCCCTTCTAGCCTACAATTTAAATGAGCTGCTCTCTTCATTTCTTACACCACTGTCACTGTTGGTAGTAATGCACCTGTATCCCATTATTTTTATTTTTTTTAGCTCAGACAGTATTCATTGTAAGGCTGGGCAATATATCGATACAATATCAATATATGAGACTAGATATCATCTTAAATTTTGGATATGGTAATATTGTGATATGAACAAGTGTTTTCTTTTCCTGGTTTAAAGGCTGCTTTACAATAAAGTGATGTACTTTTCTGAACTCACCAGACTGTTCTAGCTGTTATATTATTTGCCTTTACCTCATTGATCGTTATATCCACATAACTGATGATCATTTATCAAAAATCTCATTGTGTAAATATTTTGTCAAAGCACCAATTGTCAACTTCACAATATCGCCGCCACATTGACATCGATGTATTTGGTGAAGAATATTGTGATATTTAAATTTTCTCCATATCGCCCAGCTCTAATTAATTTTGCTTGATGCACACTTCAAATCTGAAAAAAACAAACAAGATATGGTAATGCAATACCTCAAACTAAACAAACCCCAAAACCTTGTTTCCTTTGGCTTTCTCTCTGATGTGAAATACAAAGTGAGCTTTCATTGGCCTCTAATCTACTGTGCTATTCATAAAGTGTTTATAAAGTGCAGGAAATGAAACACTTTGCACTCCGAGACAGTCAAAAATATCCAATGTGATGTTTTTGTTGCCCCAAGCCATTTATTTACTCGGCTTAAAAGATGAGGTGCTGGCGAGGAGAGGTCTCTTGGTAAAGCTACCTCCAAATAACCACTTTGATCTCGGCAGGCCTCGCGTCCTGTTTGTTTGCACAGATGGCTTTGTTGTGTTTATTGCTGTGGTTTGTTAGGCACGATAATTGCTTGAAATATTTGTAGGCGGCTGCTAATCAAAATTCGTGCTGCGCAAACTATTAGAATTGGATCCGCCCCGACCCCAATTCATAAAAGCTTCTGCAACATTATCTTTGGATTATTTGGTTAAAGTGCATTATTTTTAACGTGGCATGCAGTGTTGTCAATGTATTTCTAAAACGTTCAATTTAGCATTTGCTTCGTGGTTTGCTGATATTATATAATCGGTAATAGAAGCCAGCTTGTTTCACACTGCTAAACAATGGTTTGTGTTTTGGTTATGGCGTCTCTACAGTTCTGCTTTGGAATTCAGACAATCAATTTTCAGTAATGACCTGCTGAATGAATTTGTCAGAGAACATTTCAAGCAATTACATTTTGATTGAAAATCACCCACATGTCAGTATTTGAAGGACATCAACACTCTAAAATGATAACTGACTGATGTGGTCTTCCAGAAGGTTGATGGAAGTATGTTCTTATTAAAGTGAAAAATGTAATTTGACAATTTCCTGAAATCTTCAAATCGGTGTTGTTTCCCAATCAACAAATAGAATAGAATGTATTCACTATACTAGAACATCAGACAATAAAAGCAGCAAATACTCACAATTAAACCAGAATATTTGATATTTTTTTGCTGGAAAAATAACAATTGATAACTTGACTATTCCTATGAGCTGTTGAAATATGTCGACTCTATAATAAAACCAAAGATGCATCCCAACATACACAATCAATGACTAATGGATAATATTCCCTACATAAGCCAGAATCAGAGAAACCTGCTAATACAAATGTATTTGTTTCTCTTTTTCTTACCTTTTGTCTTTGAAGAAACTGAGGACAATACAATTCTCCTGCCTTTCTGAAAAGTAGACCTTCCTGAATATTCCCCTGAACAATTAACCAGCCCGCAATTAATTATATGATATTGAGGGCTGTGAAGTACACCGTAATTATGTCCCACAAATTGGGACAAATGAAGACCACATTCCCTGTAGCCTTTTGTTTAGGCTTGTAAAAATATTAGGTGTAGAAATGTGGTGGATCCGGTCCATACACGGTGCCACGGTAACAGTATCATGTCTTTGTTCAGGAGCCGTGAGCTGGCAAAGCTGGAGCTCATTGAGTCTGAAGGTAACCAGGTTTACAAGGCAGTCAAGTGTATTCACCTGAAACCTATTCTTCACTAAGGCTTTGCATTGATTCAGTAGGCACCATCCTTGTGGAAAAGTGTCACCGTTATTTGTCCTTTTTATATATATATATATATATATATATATATATATACACTACCGGTCAAAAGTTTGGGGTCACTTAGAAATTTCCATTCCAGACAGAATACCAGCAGAGATCAGTTGCATTGTTTTTTTAACCAGGGCAGCAGTTTTCAGATTACATTATGTGCTTACATAATTGCAAAATGGTTCTCGACTGTTGTAGACAGAAGTGGCTGAAGAAATGCTTGAAATTCCATGCTTTTTGGTCTAAACGTCATACCCAAATTAAAAGTGGTACAGCTCCCATATACTTTGACACTCAGGGGTGTGCCTGATATCATTGGAAAGGAAACACTCAAGTTGTGTCAGGGTGATTCTAGGCCTTACTGACAGAGTTAGAGAGGCTAGAATGGAGATTTTTTATTTCTGTCCAAGTTATAAATCTGTAAAATTATTAAAATACACTGCTGTAAACACATCTGACAGGTGACAGACAACACAGCATTAGCCACGTCTCAGCTTACTACAGAAAAAAATTCAGAAGCTAAAAGACTCAAAAATGGATTTTATATGAATTCTTTTCTACAAATATGTCTGTGCGTTTTTTTATTTCTATTTGAAAAGTGCAAATAAAAAAGCCAAAAAACTACAAAATACAACACTTCTCAAATACACAAACAAACTCACATCAATCACCTTTCCAATGATATCAGGCACACCCCTGAGTGTCAAAGTATATGGGAGCTGTACCACTTTTAATTTGGGTATGACGTTTAGACCAAAAAGCATGAATTTCAAGCATTTCTTCAGCCACTTCTTTCTACAACAGTCGAGAACCCTTTTGCAATTATGTAAGCACATAATGTAATCTGAAAACTGCTGCCCTGGTTATAAAAACAATACAACTGATCTCAGCAGGTATTGTGTCTGGAATGGAGTGGAATGGAAATTTCTAAGTGACCCCAAACTTTTGACCGGTAGTGTGTGTGTGTGTATGTATATATATGTGTGTATATATATATATATATATATATATATATATATATATATATATATATATATATATATATATATATATATATATATATATTCCTAATGGCTTATTCACCTTGGTCTCTGAATGACGAGTGATGAATATGAATTGTAGCAGCCCTGTCAAAGATACAAATTAGATTTTTTTTTTTAAAGAGAGGATAATTTAAGGTCACAATTTGAACACACTCAAAGTAGACTATTCTCAGAAACCCATTCAGTTATCTGTATCGTCTAACACATACCCACCACTGGACCTTTAACAATTATTACATAATTGTCTAATCGCAATTTTTGGACATGATCGCCAATCTTTGTTTCACCGCAATCGATTGCTAACGTTAGCTAAGGTCCTAAGGTGTACGACTGTTCATGGTAATTGTCAGTTGTGTGTTTATTTAAGAAAGAAATACGATGTTTTAGGGTAATAAATGGGCATGGTTTACTTCATAGGTATTTGTGTTATTACATTATCTGGTCACATGACCGTGATTTAACCAAAAGATGTATCCTGATTCCTGGGAGAGTAATGCATAAATAAATATTTTCATAACATTTTACTGAAAGAGACAATGATATTGTTAATCAAACTTATTTCTGACCAGGGCTCGACAGTAACAGTTGCCCGCTTTCCCTTGGCAAACAGAGTCAATTGGCAACCGTTTTGTGGCCTCTGGTTGCCAAAGGGGGGGCAACCAGTTCAATATTTTTTTTTATATATATTAATAAAAACAGCTGTTCTTCACAGGCTGTGGCATGAGGTTATCTGGAGTGTGATAAATAGTCTATCATGATAAATTATATAGTTGGCGCAGCGCTTGCATGTACAAGACAATATACGATATACTGTATACGCAAGAGATAACAATTTGTTTCCAAGTGGGAGCGTGATGACTCATTCAACATTGGGGAAAATATTTTTCGCTCGGTTTAAATGCTCTTATTCTGCCCCACAGGGAGTTTGAGCTCTGTGCAAGAACTGAGGAATCCTGACCTCTGAGTTGAATTACTAAATCGAGATGAGCTGGAAGAAGTCTGAAGATGTTTCGCTTGCTTAGTTACCCTCAAGGCTATTTCCTGTCACAGCTGCTCTGTACACTGACAGAGAAGGATAGCCCCCGGGCAGATTGTTTTGGCCCCTGGCCCACACGTGCATTGAACTTTCAAGTTGGCATGAGATCGACCTCTCTTTGTGTGACTGGAATCCACTCCAGTGAAGTTCAGTTCATGGGTCTTTTTATGTTGAGCGCAGCAGACCTATAATGAAGCTGATAATATGAGCGTCTCAACAGCACAGATTAATTCATGTCAGTAAATTCCCTTAGACAGACTGGTATTTCTAGCTTTTACCTAGGGCTGGGCGATATGGTTGAAAACTGTATCACGATATAAGTTTTTCATATCGGTCGATATCGATAATTATTGATATTTTTTATGATCTATTTAAAATAAGGACCGGGAGAAAAATATATTAAATTTAAACATTTTTATTTTAAACTTAACCCTGCTCTGATTATAATCCCCTCAGTTATAAAAGCAGAAATGTCAACACAACCATGGAAAACACTCAAATAATTAAAATGTAAACAGGTCTAAAATCACAATGAACACTTAACAATTATCTTTTAACATTAAGGTGCAAAATTAAAGAATAAGTAAGAAATGCTTAATAAAGTGTCATAAAATAGTGCAAAGTGTTAGCTAAATATAAGAAACCTGAGAAGGAACTATTTTCTGCAGGTTTAGTGCTAGGTTGGTAACCTGGCTTCTGAACAGTGCCCAGCATGTCTGCCTCCGTTATTTCTTTGTAGTGTTTAGTAAGGCGCTGATGCAGAGTACCTCTCCATGGCGGTCTGCTGCTTGTAGCGTTTAGTAAGGCGCTGATGCAGAGTACCTCTCCATGGCCGTCTGCTGCTTTTGGCGTTTAGTAAGGCGCTGATGCAGAGTACCTCTCCATGGCGGTCTGCTGCTTGTAGTGTTTAGTAAGGCGCTGATGCAGAGTACCTCTCCATGGCGGTCTGCTGCTTGTAGCGTTTAGTAAGGCGCTGATGCAGAGTACCTCTCCATGGTGCTCTGCTGCTGGTAGTGTTTAGTAAGGCGCTGATGCAGAGTACCTCTCCATGGCGGTCTGCTGCTTGTGCCGTGTTGCAGCTGCAGATGTTGTTGGATGTTGATGGCGAATACGGCTGTGCTCGAAAGTGTGAGCGCGGCTAAAGTGGTAAAACAAGTTTATGGTCGTACCAGTGTTGGTCTGACGACATTGGTCTGACTACGGTCAGACTTATAAAATCCCCAAAACTGCCATACTGACTTTTCCTGTTTTATCAACGATTTCCTCGCTCGCTGCGGCACTCACTTTCCACTCCACGCCGGTTCTGTTATTGAAGAACACGAGGCAACGATGTGGTGCAACCAAACATGATACTGTTACATGATTGGCTGTTAGAGTGTCACTCCCCACGTTGCTAGGTTGCCAGAGAGTGAGGGCCTTTGTTCATGCAACCAAACTTGATTCACAACCTCTGGTTTCTTCTGATGAAGAAAAACAAGTTATCAAACGTTTTATCGACCACATTTTCTATTGATATTGATTATGTGTCTATCGCGATACATATCGTTATCGTTTTATCGCCCAGCCCTACTTTTACCTATTGATGCACCTGATCGTAGAGCATTGAGTCACATCTAATCCAAACTTCTATCACTATCTGTCAAAGTGTGCTTGTTTATTTGTGTGTGGTGATTCACAGAAAGACTTATTAGCCTTAAGTGTCGAGTAGGGGTGGGAAAAAAATGGATTCATGGTATGTATCTTGATTTTTTTTTGCGACAATTTTTAAAATCCATTCTTTTCCCAAGAATTGATATTTTTTATTTATTTATTTTTTACCAATGATTCACCTAAATCTTTTCAGTTTACACGGTACCGCGGGCGGGGACTACATCTTAACAAAAAGCAATACTTCTAGATTTGCAATAAATGAAAATCGCAATACAAATGTAGCTCAGCGTGCATTCAGACAGGCAGACTTCTATTACGTGGCTTCTCTCCCTTTCACTGATCAGCTGGGCGGTGGGTGTTACGGTACTGTATACCAATTAGGAGCGGGCACTTAGGTTCTGACCAATCACAGCTGACTACCGTGTTTTAAAGCTGTTCTCTCTCCTGCTTCTGTCAGTTGTTTTTCAGACTATAGTGCGACCCGCCTCCTCCCCTTCCACCTCCAGGCCTTTTAGACGTATTCTCGGTCTTCTCCCGGCTGTCGGCTTGTGTTTCGTCTTCGGCTTTTTCTCTGGTTTCCATTGGGGGATGTGTTTGGTTTTCCTAAACCATGACATTTGCATAGATACCCCTTAACAATGGAGACTAATCTCCAAATAACTTGTGTTTGTACTTACTTGGTTATCTTGTTAATAAATGTTTGCATATCTGCAACGAAGTCTCTCTTGATTGAAATGAAATCGGCACCCACGGATCGTGAAAGAATCAAATCGGGACAAAAGCATAAGTTCCCAGTCCAGTTTAACGCGGAAAGAGAAAACGACTCAAATGTTGGAGAAGCTGCAGGTGGGATTGAGGGTTGCAGATGAGGAAGAGCTTTAGGCTTTTTATATTTCATTGTCTTGTATGTCTTTTGTATTGTCTTACTGCAAAACCAATTGCCCTTTGGGGACAAAATTAAGTTAAAGAGCTGGTACAGGAAAAAAAAGGGTGCCATCTCGGTCTTGTGGGTACACTTTGGCTTCAGGACACATGATTGACGAAATAATTGAGCTGAATGTCTAAAAATAAATGTGCAATTTGTTCCATCTCAGACATCCCAATCATTACAGACTATGAGTGCATGATTGCTTGATCCCACGGTTGACCAGTACAGCTCCAGTGTCTGCTAATGACACTGCATAGCCTGAAGCCTCCCCCAGATGGAATAAGATAATGGATTCATTTGTGTTATTGAAATAAGTTCACGTTTTAAATGATTCAACATACAGTCCCTTTTCTATTTGCAGGGAATGTAAAACAGAGCGTGTTTTACTTTGAATATAGCACACAAATGCCTTAGTGGTTCTTAACTACTGAATGTGTGAAGTAAATGTTACTCGGGGTTAACGTCAGTCATTTACTGTTTATTGTTCAGTATAAAGACTAGGGCTGCGCAATTAATCGCAATTTTATCGAAATCGCAATATGGACTACTACAATATCCAAATCACAGTGGCCTACAAATCCTATCCTACAGACTACAGAAAACATCTTTGTTTGGTACAGATCCTTGCAAAAATCACACTATAATCATTTTAATTTTTTAAGATTTAATATGAGCCAATGAAAAATGAGAATAATGACACAAACGTGATCATTCCCTTCAATATCGTGAATCATATTGCAATCGCAATATCAGTCAAAATAATCGCAGATATTTTCCTCATATCGTGCAGCCCTAATAAAGACTTGATACACTGCAAGGACACATACTATAATCCTGTGCACAGATGACTATAAAAAATAATTGTTTCTAAATATAACAATGAATTGTAATATAGATTTTATTTCATATACCCAACCCCCATTTACATGCAGTGTCACCATCATAAACTGATGTCAGGAAGCGGTTAACCCATTAAAAAAAAACTATTGTGTACTGTACTACTCCAATTTAGCATCTTCCTTTGTCCCACGTCTGAGATTCCTTAAAAAGAACACTTAAATTGCGTCTGTATTTTACAGTATTATAGTTTTTCAGCGTTTTCCCTTCGTCACCTATCTTTAGACTGGCACACTTTATGCCCTCCCGTTGACCCCGCAGAGTCGCCAATAAAGTAAATGAAAAGTGATGAATCCCCAACAGCGTGGCTTAAACTTGTTGTCTAACGCAAGGGTTTTCAAACTCTGAGACAGTGGGCCTCCCCTCAGACAAAGCTTGGGAAAATGAGCCCCCTAACCCCTCCGGAGTTCCCTTGCTTAGTTTCGCTCAATCGCAGGATGCCTTTGGGATCAGGATTATGTTATCTTGATGCCACAGACACTCAACAATTGAGCCAATATAGCCTAATAATGCTGTTTGAAATAACTTTGGACTACACCAAATACATTAATAAATGTCTGAGGACAGACCTTTTTTAGTTTCTGACTCTGGGGAAAGTGGGGAAAAACAGTACTGTAGGAGCCAAAAAAAGCAGTTTTTGTTTTTGTAATTGTGGGTGTGGTATAAAAAGTTGGAAACAATAGTGCAAAGTTTTGGGAGTCCTAACTTTGGTTGAGATAACATAAGTTTTTTTTAATCATCTAATCATCCTGTTCATCTTATTTGATATAATTTAAGATTTTACCAAAAATACTGTAATCTCTGAATTATCTCTTCACACATTTAGGCTATTCTATAAGATCTTTTATTGATAACTTATGTAATAACTAATGTAATATTTTTTTTCACCTCCATTCACTGAGCCTGCCCTGAAACAGCTTGGAGCCCACACTGGGGAGCCCTGCCTCCCACTTTGAAAACCCCTGGTCTAACGCATTCCCATCAAATCCCAAATCAAACCTGAAGTCCGCCGTCAACACATCACAGCTGCCGGGATGCTTCCAAAGGCCAACACATTGAAAAGGTCACTTTTCCCAGAATAGATGTAGAACATCCGGAGTTTAACCTCAAGAAGACCCAGTCAGTCTTCTGAGTGAATAATGCAATGGTGTTAAAATGCAGCTTACCCTCTCTGTGAGACTGTGCTGATTCAACTCGCTGAAGAGTATTTTTCACAGTTAGTGGCACTAAACTGTTAGCCTCGTGAGACTCTTGGATCCTTCTTTTGGAATATGGTCCGGAAACCTGAAATGGTTTCTTTTATTCTTAAATTCTCGTTACACAAATGGCAAATCTCCTTTACCGACATGTTGCTTGCATGCTGAGCTAACGAGCTATGCTTTGCCTGCAGCAGCAGGGGCGGGCTTGTGGTTGTATTTTCATACGCTTCGTGGATCTGATTGGTTGATTTGGCCCGTCTATCACCAACATAGGTGATAGACAGATGGTTCATCCAATCAGCTAACCAGTATTTCCGCCCCTTCACAAAAGTTCTCCAACGGAAAGTTCCCAGATGGATATGCCGAGCAAATGCGAAGCAATCCATCTGGCGGTGTCAGGTTACTAAACTGTTGTCTTGAAGAGAAAATAATGAAAAAGCCTATACATTTTAATGATCTATGCTTTGGTGGCCTTCACCCACCTCACCATTGAGACGTTTTAAGCGATGTCTACATTTTTCTCTGAGTTTCCTTGATGACCATGTTTTGGAGACTTCAAGATCAAATCTTCCACTATTATATTCCGCAATATTGGGACTATCCAGCCATCAGCTATTCAATGAGCTTGGCTCTCTTGGTTTCTCTGGCCCATGTAATGCTTTTCAGTTAAATTTGTCCAATTAAAAATAGAAACAAACCTGTATTGACACAACTATAAAAACACAATTTCAAAGGTGGGACTTTGTTGCAGAAAAGATGAGTGTTTTCAGGAAGCTAGCTGCACAGTCAGGAAGCAGGGATGACCAGAGAAGAGCGCCCGTGGTGCTGGATTGGCAACTGGGCCCCAGGAGACATGTGGGGAAATAGAGATTCTGACTACAAGACAGACAAAGTCTAGCTGCAGTGTTCCACTTTCAATCCATTGAGTCAAAAATAATGTCTTAACTTACATTTAGCTTGAAGGGAACAACTTCACAGAAAAGCAAAGAGATGTACAGACTGTGCTTGTGCTTTTGTTTGTTCCAATTAAAATGCAAAAAAAAAAAAAAAAAAAACAGCAAACGACCAGCAAACAAAGTTGATTTTATGTGTAAGAGAAGTGTCATGTAATACACATCCAATTTAGCAGAGCATACCCACAACCCTGATCATGAAGTGTAAAAGCAGCTTCACAGTTATTACACAATTCTCTGAACACCCAAAACTCCTGTACCAGAGGCTTCTGTTTTGTTTTCTTCTGTCAGTGTTACTGTAATGCAAGGCCATGCATGGCTTTTTGCACAATAAGTGCAAAGTTGCAATCAATTTCTAAAATAACCTGGCAGCCAATGTAGTCTCCTGCAGCCAGGTTTGGCGTCCTCCGATGTATAATTTTTCTTCTTGTTAAAACTCTGGCTGTGGCACTCTAAATTAACTCATCACCCAGTCTTTGTAGGAAGAGCAGTGGGGAAGACATGTCATATATATTTTCTGGAGATAAAGGCATTTTCACATTTTCTCTGCATCTACTGAAAAGAGCGCTGAAACTCTCAAAGTCAGTCCTCTGAGGCCCCTTAATCAACCAAATTAGCTCTGGTTCTTGAACCAGTTAGTTCAGGATGCTTGGAACGTTGTTGCTATCGAGCGAAACAGCCTGCATTTTCACCAGCTTTCAGTGTAACCATTGTAATCAAAGATGTGTAATTAACGGAGGGCAATGAGAATGAAAAACTAATGAAAAATAGTAGCAAGATGCAATTGATTACATTGATTACCTGCAGGCTTTTGTTCTGTTCTAATGCATTTCTGACGATTTCTCACTTGACTTCTCCATTGTTGCCTTCTCTATCCTCTCTTTCCAACTTGTACAATATGACACGCCCACTGATGTTGTCACAGTTTGCTCTTCAGGTCAAGAAAAACCTGCTATTTGTTGGAATAGGAATTGGACTAAAGATAAACTAAATACATTTTCCAGGCTCAGAAATGCCTGAGCTAGAGTCTGAATGGATTGCCTAAGCCTTTAGTTGCGCCTACATGGACAGTTATATTATGAGCAGTGGGATGGATTGCATTTGCCTCATAATTAGACTGAATAGCCATATCCCTAACCAATCAGCAGTGACTTATGTGATCTGTCCTCTCAACGTCATTTTCAGTCGATATAGCAGTTAGCAAATGTTAGCAGGTAGCAGTAGTGGTAGCTAGGAGCAATCACTGTTTCTTGTGTTGATTGAAGAAAGAATGTTGTTTCCCATGTTGTAGATAAAAACTACATCTCATATTAACTCACTCATAGGGCTGGGTATCGTAAAAAAAAATAAAGTCGATATACTGCCCATGGCTGCTGCACCTGTATTCACCCCTCCTCCCGAAAAAGCCCAATCTGCTCTGATTGGCCAGCGTGCTTCCTGGAAACTCGGGAGCCTCCGCTCTGTGTTTCACTAGCTAGTTGAAGCTGGAGATAGTGCAAAGGAGTATATAGCAGGACTTGTACCGTGAAAAATCACCAATAAAGGCTTCTAAACCAAATACTACACCACCGGACATGTCCCCGCAGTCAAGTGACCGGAATTTGGGGAGAAATTAACAGCATTGGCTGAGATTACAGCTATGTTGCATTAGCATATAGATACTTAATAGTTCGCCGTATGCTAACGTTAGATTGTAGTGAAACGAAGCGACACGTTCTACCGTCAGAAATCACAGATAAATGCTTCTGAACCAAACACTACCCAATCGGACATGTTTCAGCAGTAATGTGACCCGAAATTGGGAAGAATTTAACATTGGCAGCCAAGATGACATTGTTTACTGTGGTTAGCCATTTAGCTACTTTAGTTAGCAGTTGACACTAATAGAATACAGAAGCAATTTATACAGTTTTTTAAACCAAATACTACTAACAGAAAATGTTCCAGGAGTAATGTGACCCAAATTGGGGAGAATTTAATGACCCTGACATCCAAGGTGACGTTGTTTGCTGGCGTTAGCATGTAGCTACATGGGACAATGTTAACACCGCAGTGGCTTAAAAAAACAAAAACACTCCAGTCCTGCCTAACCTTTAGCAGATGACCAATCATAGCTGGCCGGTTTAGGGTTGCGTAACACTTAGCCCAGAGTAGAAAAAACTGTTGAAACCGGAGTGTTCAGAATAGTTGGAAATCTGAACGTTTTAGCTCACAAAAATACGTTTACCTCATTATTTTGGCCACGTTTAACAATAAAATCCAACATTATAACATTGTAGATATGACAGAAAACATGGAAAAGCATAATATGTGACCTTTAACAAAATAAAAGCATCACACATTACGGCACATCTATTTGAATTTATTTTTCAGCTCCTACTACGTGAGCCCCGTCTCTGTCCATAACATAGTTTTTCCTGCGTGCCTCTACAACGTGTAACGTTACGTTAGACAGCCAATCACCAGTATTATTAGATCTCGATAGAAGCATGCTGCATGCTTATTGGCTCACGGACGCTGATGGTTTTACTGACATTTGGTATTGAATGACGACGCATATATATATATATATATATATATTTTTTTTATATATATATACACACACACATACAGTACAGGCCAAAAGTTTGGACACACCTTCTCATTCAATGTGTTTCTTTATTTTCATGACTATTTACATTGTAGATTCTCACTGAAGTCATCAAAACTATGAATGAACACGTGGAATTATGTACTTAACAAAAAAGTGTGAAATAACTGAAAACATGTCTTATATTTTAGATTCTTCAAAGTATCCACCCTTTGCTTTTTTGATAACTCTGCAAACCCTTGGTGTTCTCTCAATGAGCTTCATGAGGTAGTCACCTGAAATGGTTTTCACTTCACAGGTGTGAAGTTTTTCCCTTATTAATAAAAAAAGCAAAGGGTGGCTACTTTGAGGAATCTAAAATATAAGAAATGTTTTCAGTTATTTCACACTTTTTTGTTAAGTACATAATTCCATATGTGTTCATTCATAGTTTTGATGCCTTCAGTGAGAATCTACAATGTCATGTCATGAAAATAAATTGAATGAGGTGTGTCCAAACTTTTGGCCTGTACTGTGTGTGTGTGTGTGTGTATATATATATATATATATATATATATATATATATATATATATATATATATATATATATATATATATAAAAAAAAAAATATCGAATTTGGTTACCCAGCCCTACACACTGAACACTGAAACCTCAACATTGACTTGCAATACCTGGCAGTTGAAGCACACAAACGGTATATTTTTACACCAGAACTACTGTGACTTAAGAAGCATTGTTTGTTGCTTTGACTTGCTCAGGGAACTGCTTGAGAAAGTATCAACACTATGAGGAGCCCTCCTCAGCTTTGAGTGTAATGCTCAGCTGGGGTTACTTGTTGTCTGTGGAAACCCTCGAACCACATGAGAGAAACCGTATAATTCACTCACACACTTTGAAGTGAAAATGTTTATTTTTGCCATAGCAAGCCTTGCTCAGCAGAATCAGAGATGTGCAGTGCTTCTATATGTATTCCAAATCAGGGAGGTGGGCTGGTAATGTGTCATCAATAATACAAATCCCCTTGTTGCATTTGCTTGTCAGCCAACGATCTTGCTGCGTGCACACGGTGGAAAGAAGCTGATTAATTCTGCTTCGCTCGCACGGAGTCACAGTTCAACCTAGCTTGACTGAAGTTGACATGGAATATCAGTTAGTGTTTGAACTGGGTCAGGTTGTACATTAAAGCTGCTGTAGGGTCCCTTTTTGTCTAAAGAACACTAAAGGAGATGCAGTAGAGTTCTGCTGCATCAAAATTCTCTCTCTTTCTCTGTGTGTGTGTGTGTGTGTGTGTGTGTGTGTGTGTGTGTGTGTGTGTGTGTGTGTGTGTGTGTGTGTGTGTGTGTGTGTGTGTGTGTGTGTGTGTGTGTGTGTGTGTGTGTTGCTTGGCAAAGTTTCTAATCTTCTGAGCTGCAGCATCTGACATGAGCACAAACAGGGTAAGCACCTCTCATATTGTTTAGCTTTTCAATAGACTTCACTTATTCAGACCTTCTTTTATATATTACCTGTCCAACTCCATTATCTCCTCCCTGTGTGCTTCAACCCTGAAGAACGCCTGCCTCTCAGCTCCAAAACAGGGTGATGAAAAATATAGTTTTCACCTCGTGCATCTATATTTTTTTTTTTATCTGGGAACTTTTTACTCAACAACTCTATGGCTACTATCTTCAACTTCAACTTTGCACTTTATTTTGTCCTCAGAGGACAGTTGGTTTTACAGCAAGGCATACAATACATGAAAAAAAAAACAGGGCTGGATCAGAATATTCAACTATTCAGATATTCATTCGTTGGGTAGGTATTCGATTTAAAATTTTGGGATTTGAATATTTTGTGTTAACAGCTGACTGTTGCGTTGTCTCTATTCTTTCTCTCTTTCTCCGTTAAATGAAGCTGCCTTCAGGTGCGGCCGGAAATGTGATGATCTATAAACGATCCAAAGTCTTCTTGTGCTACACTGGGGGGTTTAAATAACACAACAGGATGTCACACAAATGAGCCATTTAAGTGACAAATTCTTAGTGCCGCACAACCCTTTGGGAGTCCTGATCAGTATTATCATTATTTCATATGGTGTCGTGTTTATTATGTGCAGATGTCTAATTGCAGATAATTACTGTCCATGTAAAATGGCTGCAGAGCGCACACATGCCTGCGTATGGAATACACCAGAAGGTCCATTTAGTAGCTGTTGTGGTGCTTTCAATGCTTATTACGTTTCCCTCAGCAGACAGAGTTTGTCATTGCAATATAGATGTCTACATTTTCTGGATAATTTCAAGGACTTCTCATACGCGTCGGAGGTGGACTTGCTTTCTAAGAGCCTTGAATGCACTGAAAGTGCATCCACTAGAGTCACTGCATCCCCACCAGGGAATAAAAGGTCATAGCCAACATAAGTAATGGGCCGATTTAGAAAATACATGAAACAAGATCCACGGTATGAAAAATAACTTGTGTAATAAAATATTATACGGTTTAAAAAATCTCCAGTACAAGATTCCTCAAGAGCTGCTCTACAGTTCACGGTGGTGTATTTTAAGCACACATACATAATCCTGTTGTCATTTTAATGCCATAAGAAGACTAATGTACCATGAAGGAAGAGTTATTTAAAAAAACAACAAAAAAAACAACCCTAGGAGTCACAAGTCTTGGCTTGTTATTTTGAGCAACCTATTTTCTCAAATGTCTGAAAGCTGATGTCGATGTGTAGTTCCTCTGTGTAGGTCAGGACGCTGCAGGTTTTAAGATGCACTTGTCAGCGTGTAGCCTCAGTACACCGAATCTGACATCTGCCCAGTGCAGCCAGAGTCCTGCCCCTCAGGAAGTGGGATGGCTCGGCGCCAACCTGGTGCTACCGGAGTGTCTTATGTCTCTTATCTACCACTTCCAGCATGTTAACGTACTGGATGTGTGCTGCTGCCCGCGTGATGCTGCTTTCTTATCAGGAAACTCTGGACTCTTTAGAGTAGCACTGCACAATTAATCCCAATTTTATCGAAATCACAGTATGGACTAGTGCAATATCCTAATCGCCGGGGCTGGGGCCGCAATATCTGTTAAAGGCACACACAGTGCTGGTACTGATCCTCGCATAAATCACACTATAATCATTTCAGTTATGTTTTATCTTAAAGGTGCTCTAAGTGATGTGACGCGTTTTTTAGGCTACAACATTTTTTGTCACATACAGAAATCGTCTCCTCACTATCCGCTAGCTGCCTGTCCCCTGAACACACTGTAAAAAAAAAAAACGCGGTCTCTGTAGACAGCCCAGGCTCCACAAACAGCCAATAACCGACAAGAAGGAGTTGGTTGAGCCATCACTGCAGCAGCGTTAGCATGTAGGCTACTTCCACAATGCGCATTCATGACTCAACCAGCTACTTCTTGTCGGTTATTGGCTGGAACACTGTTTGTTATGGTTTTTGGGGCAGGTTGGCGCAGTTTCTTTTTGTTGCTGTTTGTGTAGCCTGGGCTGTCTACAGAGACCGCGTTTTTTTACAGTGTGTACAGGGGACAATAATGAGGAGTATTACATTCAAACCCCACCCCCTCCCCTTCCTAGCTGCACCTGGAGCAATGGGAGGAATTGATTCAAGTGTGTGATGGGACTTGTTTAATCGCTCTCTTTCCTTGGCATATTTCTCGGATTTACTTCATTAGATGTCTTATATTGGATTTGCTAAATTGGTATTAGACCTGTTATAATCCTCCTGTTGGAATTTAATCCAATTTCCTGCGACAACTTTATTTTTTTTCTTTGTAATTACAATTTTCCCTCCGTTGTCTACTGCAGCCCTATAGCCTTGAGGAGTATGTGGTTTGAGGGGTATTTTTGGGCGCTTTGTGTTGCCTTGGAGACCTGGGTTCATGTTTTGGCCCTGTAAATCCCTTCAAATCCAATTTCATATTGGACCATACATCCAAACTGAACTTGACTTGGAATACTGTATCAAGGCCTGCTTCTTTGAGTTTGTTTCGGAGTCGACTTTCCGCCGAGCTGTCAGAACTCGTCTAAGAAGATTAATCCAGTAGACCTCTCTCCTTCATAACAAGTCAGCCACCCCGTCAAGCTTCTCTTTGCCAGGGTATCTTAATTATGATTTTCTTTTTTTTTTGGGTGATTGGCTTACACTAATGAGGAGGAACAGGGTGAATTAATTCCAGCTGAATAGTGCTGTGTGATCCTCTGCCATTTTCTTTCTTAGTTTTTTTTTTTTCCCAACAGGCGGTTATTACAGGGACAATTAATACAGCACAAACTGAAGCCTTTTATAGGAGGGTTCATTGCCTGCCCACCTGCTGCAGACCAAAAATAATTACTTGCATGACATTTATACTACTACCAGTGTGCGAAATTGACTTTTTGACACAAGGGCGAAGTTGCCAGGTAGATGAAAAAACCTACCAGCCAAGCATATTTTTTACCGGATATTTTTTTTTTAAATATTATTATTATTTTTTTTTTCCATACATCACCAAACTCCCTAGTTGGCATTGCAAGTCTTGCTGGTTTTTGGAAGGATGGCTGTCTTCTGGCAAAAATCGCCACATCCTGTTTAACTGATGAGCCAGAGCCTGAGGTGAATGTGTGCGCCAGCGTACGTTTTTGTGTGCGTGTGTCGGCCCGCTAAGCTAATTAAAATAATCAAATTGTTACCTACTTAGTAAAATGATGTTTCACACACTCCTAAACTCCTGTTTTCCTGTTGGGATCCATTATATAAAGCTAAAGTCATTACTTGAAGGCAGATCAAAGTGACATTTGTTCATTTATGTATTCTCCTACATAATTCAGTGTAATATCTAACGGGAGATGCCAGTTTAACATGTCTGACTAAACCGGAGAGAAATGCTGAAAGAAAATCCATTCAATGTCATTTTTCAGCTGGAGACAGACGGGACACATTTTATCACGTCAGCTTTGTTTTTCACTCATGTCTGTATACATTCTCTTTTCTTTCTGTGGATGTCAAGTTTTTGCTGGTGTCTTTGACTTAGGTGCTATGTTAACAGCATTGTGAGCTCACAGGGCAAAGCAATAACTATGAACTCCCAAATCTCACTTTTTCAGATACATTCATAGAGAAAACAACCTGTCTTATGTTCGGGTCAATACGTTTGTGTTGTCTCCAATGCCCAGCTTGCTCATTTTCAAATTTCAAAATGTGCGCGTGCATGGATGATCTGCAGGATATAGCAACACAATCTTGCATACAGTACTTGCTCAGCTCTTATTAATGCAAGCCCTTCCAAATGTATTACTCTATACCCTTTACATCTATCTCTGAATGTCATTTCCTACAAACTCCTCAGGGGCTTTCATGATTACCACTCAATACTCCATAATGGGAAATGGTGGCCCTCATTTATCAAGTGAGTTTAGTACAACCACTTTAATCTTGAAAGGAGTGTGATCTTTAAGGTACTAATTAACTAACTTCTCAATTCCAAAATGTTTAACCGAGAGTCCTGTGTGAAGAAACTTAAGGGACTGCATAAAGATAAAGGAGATATAGCATTCTAGTGACTGGGACTTGCGCTTTTTGATTTCTGATTTGCCAGAAAATGCATTTCATTGACTTTTGTTCCCCTCAACATTGCATTCTTTTTTTTTCTTTTTTTTTAAGAGTCACTGATCAATGTGTTTGTTTGCTTTCTTTAAACTACTAATAAACCCTGACAGCTCATAAATCTCCATAGCTGACACTGCTATAAATTTATTATATATTTATTATATTTATTTATTAAATAATATTATTATAAATATCTTATATGAGTAAACATGCTTTATAGTATTGGACAGAAGGCCCAGTTTATGGTGCTTGAACAAAAAGCATTTGTCATGTGCGACCAGTGGAAAGAGCTGAGTCAGCACCTCAGTCGTCAAGCACACGCTAACGTAATAACTGTGGTTAGAATATATTCTCGGATTATATTTTTTTGTCTAGTTTTTTTTTTTTTTTTTTTTATGAAAACATTTCCTGTGTGCCCTCTGTTCATTTTCCTTTGTGTTGCCTGATCTTCACACTTTTGTACTCTAAAAGTGTGTACACCGGATTGACAGGGGACCTACAAATAAACTTCCAATAGTAAGTGAGCCTGTAGGTTTAGGCTTCTTCCACTTGGCAGTGTTAAGGCCAATTTATGCTTCTACGTTAAATCGATGCCGTGGGTACGTACGTAGGTACGTGGAGATACCAACCCTATGCCGGACCCGGACAACTGTGATTGGTCCGCTTGGCAGTGGGCTTGGTAACGCCGCATTTCCCCCCGACTCATTTTCAGGTTCTCCTTCTCCATAAACAACATGAAATCAAGGAGAGGGTTAACTGTTCCTGCTACAGCTTTCCCACCGTGGTCAGAAAGAACAGGGGAGACACTTTGTTTCTCCGTCTACGTCTCTAGAGTCAGTACTCGCTCCAAAGTTAATCACCGTCACTCTCTCACTCGCTCTACCACACACACACACACACACACACACACACACACATGCTGGCCCTGCTATTCTCTTAAAGAGATCAACGCACACACCAACGCACAGGTATAAACTTCAATCCACTAACGTAGGATACGGCGAAAGCTCTGCCTGGAGCCTCCGCAGAAGCATAAATTGGCCTTCAGGTCGACATGCTGGTTCAAAGGTTCCTGCCACAAGCCTTTGTGACCCTGGTTGGGTCCAGTCAGATGTCTGAGAGGACTACTCTATTATGGGTGGATGGTCTTTAAGGCTTTTAGGTTGTAAAAAGTCCTCTTTACAAATAGAGGTTATTTTGTATGAAGGGTGGGGGTAGGAATAACCAGAGGCCTCACTATATGAGACAATCGCGTGACTCAAGTCAGATATTATTCGATGCTAAACATTGTGATATTCTGAGATATATGAGTTTTATTTTTTTATTTATTTTTTATTATTTATTTTTTTTTTTTTTTTTTTTGTCATCCCTTCGGACCTCACCAGAAGAAAAAAAAAACACCTCAACTGCAACATCTAGTGGACAAAAAAAAAGAATTGCTTTTATTATTCTAGTTCCAAAAAGTTAAATTCTCATGTGCAATTTATTTAATAAAAGACTAAAACTGCCGTCCGTGTATCGGTACAGTATCACAGAAAATATTGCGATACTATGCTGTATCGATGTTCCCCCCCCCCCACCCCTAATACAAAGGGTGTGCTTTGTACATGGAGAACAAAATGCTGTTCAATGGTTCGACCAAAGGACAATTGAAAGGGCAGAAAGAGACAAAGATACCCCTGGGCAACAGTTGAGTAAGCAGAGAAGAAAACCAGCAGTCACTGGAAAAATAAGCTAGAAGCTTAGCCTCAAATTGTGTGCAGATTTCAGTAGGAACAGGTTTCGTCAAGTCAGTGTCAAGTGCACGATAACGAGCTGGAATTAACAGGCAGCGTGTTGCTTTAGCAAAGTTTTTCTTCAAACTTCCCAATAGAGATAGAAGGTTAGTCTACATTTAGCACTATTGGAATATGAGCTGAATATACTTTGGACTGACCCATCACAGTTTAAACCTATAATCTAACTACTGAGTAGACTGCAGAGGGCTCAAAGACAAACGCAATAACTAATTATTAATAACCCAAATGCACCGTTATGGTTCAATAATGATCAAGAGTCACTTAGGAATTCCTGGACTGGAAAACAAATACAAAATCAAAGGCTATGTGGGGGGGGGAGACAATTGTTCCAGCAGTGTTCTCCCCTGTCATGGAACACTGTGGGGACATCCACTAAATGCAAGTTTTAATCTTTTAAGTGTTCTTCTTTTGGGGCCAAAACTATTTCAAATGTAAATAATACATGTGGTGTCTAATTATATTGTTTCTATCCATATAAATAAACTCTTAGACGGTGATCCTCATAATGTATCAGTCACGGCCTTAATTGCAACTGGTTATTTCTTCAATCTACAAAAACCTTTTCTCTAGGTTGAATGAACTGAGTAAAGAGCTGTTAGACATGAATAACTGTATGGATTGTATTAAATTGCTTCATGTAATCAGCACAGAGAGTCGACTTGCAGCATTGCTCGTTCATCTCTAAAAGCTTGAACCTAAGTGTTGATTTTTTTTTCTTTACTCTTCCTGCCCACAGAAGATGCAGCACTAATGAGCACCCGTCTGCCTTTAGATGAGTGAAGCACAACAAAGAAACCCGAACATCAACAACCCACAGTAACCGTAAGGCTCCATATTCGCTGTCTGTTGAGATATTATTATATACTATAATTATATAGCTATACCACCTACTTCAAATCCCCCTCAGCTGAGATCCTCCCAATGCATATGCACCTGCTTATTGTTGAGTAATTTTTTTTTTTGTGTGTGTGTGATTATGGGAGCAGCCACTGGCATATGGTAGCACTCACACATAGAGCTCTGAAGCAGTATTCAGCTGTGTATGTTCTTGTCAGGGTCTCTTTGCTTTGTGATATAACGCAAACAGGAGTGGGTTGACATTTTGATGCCATCCTGCTTATCTTCTTGGAGCATATATTTATGCATGGAAGTCACATTTCGACTCTCTACTTTAAAGAGCAGCATTTCAATTCATATATTTCCAGTTAATATTGCGGCATAGGATAGACACTTTAACACTGGTGCCCATATAGCCTCGGTCAGGGGTTCCCAAACATTTGTTAAACCATGAAACCCCTTCATAGTGATTTTGTTTTCATCATGGCACCCCTACACACACACATCATATGTCACATATATGATATATATGAATTAATATAAAATGCAGTGAAGTAATTTTGGCCTATTCTTATTCGGAACTTAAAATAAATTGTGAACTAGAAGGGCACTCAAGAGCGCAGACCTCCACCAAGACCAATAGTCCAGTTTTCCATGGTATGCAAATATGCAAGCGCAACTACTATGTATGCAACACATTCTCACTCCCAGCGCGTCAAGAAATGGCGCTTGGTCAGGGGCATTTGCCGTTTGTTACTGACGCAAAAAGTCTCCTTTAGCGTCTCAGTCAGAAGCAGCCCTTTGGCGTCACTCTTTGACTCTCTGGGTCAGGACCAGTTTGGTGTCATTTTTCAACGTGAAGGGTAAAACCACTTAGG
>NC_041341.1:31561401-31576401 GCF_004354835.1 Perca flavescens
AGACCGTGAGAAGTGTTTTTTTAAATAAATATTATATATAATCTTCAACTTCATCACTAAGGCTTGTTTGGATATAATATATAGTTCTGTTAAATCTTCTTATATACGTCTGGTATATCGAAGCTGTCCCCGAGTGCCGTAATGCCTGCTGTTTTGGAAGATTTTATTAATAAAGGTAATCTATAGATCCGGTTTCCCTACACTATGCGACAACAGGCCGAAACTATAATTTAATTGGCAGCAATTCCCGAGCGTCTGAGAGTTTTTTTTGTTTGTTTGTTTGTTTTTCTCCGCCAGTCGTCATGATTCATCATGATTCGGTGTAACAAAAGAACAACTGCCAGGGTCATTAACATACTTATCAGCATTCACGAGGTGCTTTACATTGACTATTTATGGTTAAAAATGGGCGTGTACAGGGCGGGATAAGAGGCTGATCCACGTGCGCACGCTTGTAGGCAATATGTGATTAATAAAGGGAACATTGCTTACAGGTGTGCGTACACACGGTTTTATAAATCTGACTTTTTTTCGGCGTACGCCAATTTGGGCTTTTGCGCGCACGTACACTTATAGTAAGGATCCTACGCACAGTTTTATAAATGAGACCCCAGGTCATCTGGCGCAGCACTCCATCACTGTCCTTCTTGGTCAAATAGCCCTTACTCAGCCTGGAGGTGTGTTTGGGGTCATTGTCCTGTTGAAAAATAAATGATGGTCCAACTAAACGCAAATTGGATGGGATGGCATGTCGCTGCAGGATGCTGTGGTAGCCATGCTGGTTCAGTATGCCTTCAATTTTGAATAAATCCCCAACAGTGTCACCAGCAAAGCACCCCCACACCATCACACCTCCTCCTCCATGCTTCACGGTGGGAACCAGGCATGTAGAATCCATCCGTTCACCTTTTCTGCGTCTCACAAAGACACGGCGGTTGGAACCAAAGATCTCAAATTTGGACTCATCAGACCAAAGCACAGATTTCCACTGGTCTAATGTCCATTCCTTGTGTTTCATGGTCCAAACATATCTCTTCTGCTTGTTGCCTCTCCTTATCAGTGGTTTCCTAGCAGCTACTTGACCATGAAGGCCTGATTCGCGCAGTCTCCTCTTAACAGTTGTTCTAGAGATGTGTCTGCTGCTAGAACTCTGTGTGGCATTCATCTGGTCTCTAATCTGAGTTGCTGTTAACTTGCGATTTCTGAGGCTGGTGACTTAGATGAACTTATCCTCAGCAGCAGAGGTGACTCTTGGTCTTCCTTTCCTGGGGCGGTCCTCATGTGAGCCAGTTTTGTTGTAGCGCTTGATGGTTGTTGAGACTGCACTTGGGGACACATTCAAAGTTTTCGCAATTTTCTGGACTGACTGACCTTCATTTGTTAAAGTAATGATGGCCACTCGTTTCTCTTTACTTAGCCGATTGGTTCTTGCCATAATATGAATTCTAACAGTTGTCCAATAGGCCTGTCGGCTGTGTATCAACCTGACTTCTGCACAACACAACTGATGGTCCCAACCCCATTAATAAGGGAAAAAATTCCACTAATTAACCCTGACAAGGCACACCTGTGAAGTGAAAACCATTTCAGGTGACTACCTCATGAAGCTCATTGAGAGAACACCAAGGGTTTTCAGCGCTATCAAAAAAGCAAAGGAATCAAAAATATAAGACAGTTTTCAGTTATTTCATACTTTTTTGTTAAGTACATAATTCCACGTGTTCATTCATAGTTTTGATGCCTTCAGTGAGAATCAACAAAGTAAATAGTCATGAAAATAAAGGAAACTCTTTGAATGAGAAGGTGTGTCCAAACTTTTATTTATTTATCTATATATATATATATATATATACACACACACACACACATATATATATATATATATATATATATATATATATATATATATTGTGACATGCTTTTATCTGGTAAAAAAAAAGTCCCGATTACATGATTATTTTAAGTTTTTTTTTTTTTAGAGGCACAGTGGGGACAAAGAGGCAGAATAAAGGAGAGCTGCATTCTATAAAGTTGAGGCTTTGATGTTTTCTTGCATTGAGAATGTGTGTAGAAAATGTGATCAAAGTGTTTTTTGTTTTTTTTTGGCAAGACTTCACATGAGTAGTGTGCCTCTGTAGCAGCACCTTGCTTACCATTTAAACGAGGACCGTTTGTATGGTTGCAGGAGGTCTTTCATCATGTCTGTCCCATCTGAGCTTCTGTGGACCTTTCGGCTTGAGTATCGACTGCCTTGTCTGCTTCTTGCCACTTGTTTTTGAAGTGTCACATGGCCTTCAAAAGGCTTTGTATGTATAGTTTGGAAATAGAGCTTGCCAGTGTAGTCAGTGCAAAACATGTAAAACAGTTGCTGACAGTGAGGTATGGCCTCGTATAAATGACTTTGGCCAGATTTTATGTTGGAGCTAGGGAATGTCTTATCCTGCAGAAACAGGAGTGTAGATTACAAGTAAATTATCGAGGTAGATTTGGGTCATAAATGGGCCATTGAAATCCTTCTTTAAGATTTATGAGAGTGTTCCATCAGCTAAAGGAGCATTTATATTTCCCATGAAACATGTCTGCGATCCTGAGGCGTTGGCGAATGTAATGTGTAGCTGCTATCGTGCACTGTATTACGCAGGATTGCTTTCTGTCTTCCTGGTACTGAGATTTTCTCTCTTCCTTTTTTTTTTTGTAAAAAAATGACCTTGTTTACACTTTCAAAAACTGATTTTAGTTAGAGAGTCAAAGAGGGTTTACAAGGGTGTATTCTAGATTACATTTCTAGATTTCAAGAAGACATTATTTAGAAATAAGTAGATCTGCCCTCGACTAAATACATTCTTAGTCCACTAGTGGTGTTGAAATTAATCATTGCATCGATGCTGATGCGGACGTGGAAGATTCTGCATCCATGCAGTGACAGACCATAGTCGATTATTGCCTACTGATGTTACTTGTTGATTGTCTGTTTGCAGGGAAGTGTCTTTTTTTTTTAAGAGCAGATACAATAAAAATAAATAAAAAGGGAGTTCATATACATCTGAGTGCTTGAATTTGTCGTTGAAAACCATATGTAATAATATATCACAATATTGAGGAGGTGATGCATTGTGATGCATCGTGATATCAAATCTATTTGAATCGTTGACAGGATGATCATGATCTAATCGTGAGACCAGTGAAGACTCGCACCCCTCCAGTCCACTAACACTCAGGGTTTTGTTCACTAATCGATCGGTTGACAACAGATCTGTAAATAAAGAGTTTCTCCACAAAGAATCATGCAAATTAAGCATCACTTTAAATCTTAAATCACTCTTTAATGCTTTTTGGCTTTTCCCCTTTCCTTTATTGTGTTGTATATATTTTTGTGCATGTTATAGGTTTACAAAGTGAAAAAGCCCAAAGTCCCCCCAAAGGGACTTACCATCTCCAACAGAAAACACTGTTCACCAACTGCTCCAAACAGCTCTATTGTAGTCCAGCCTTTACTTCAGAGACAAATGTTGTCACTTTGTAACACACGTTATAATGCTCACCTAGCTGCTAGCGTAGCACGCCCTCATACTCTGCTTCTGACTGGCTAGTAGTCCTTACCTAGCTACTGAGCATGTGCGCCTCCCAACAAAGATATTACAGAAGTGAGAGGTCTCACTCTGTAGCTAAAACAGAGAGCTCAACACACAGGGTGAAAAGAGGAGCTGCAGCAATGTGCAGTACAAAAAATATGGTGTTTTTTATTTTTTATTCACAATGTAAACCTATTCTGATATAACCTCTAAATACAATTATGAACCTGAAAATGAGCATAATATGAGCACTTTAAAAACTGACTAATCGACTAAAGAAATCTTAGTTGACTGAGACCAAAACAACCCATTATTTGACTAATTGACTAAAAGGGGGCAGTACTAGAAATAAGTGTTGGTTTTGAAAAGGCAGTGGGCATTCGTGTGTCTGTCTAGGATGCAGTGAAATAATCCATTGATCATGGCTGCAGATGAAGGCCCTCGAGAGATCTGTGCAGAGCTTATCCACACACCGTGGAGGAGCTGCCGTGCCCGTCCAGACATGCCGTGCTTGGTCAGCTGTTTCCTCGCCCCAGGAATTCAGAACTAGACTTCTCCGTCAGATCAGAGCTTAATAAAGAGAAAAAACTACTCTGACACTAATGATGAGTCTTGTACCCAAGTCAGTGATGCACTACTTTATGAAATGAAAACCTTTCATGTTGACTGCTGGCATCAAACTTAAAAAAATAAATACATAAATAAACACAGTGTGGGCTGTTGTTAGTGGCAAGTTCCATATGTGCTTTTAAAATAGTTCCGTATCTCTTAAGTGTTTGCATGATCAACTTCAGTAAACACTATTTTCCTAAAACCGATATATAATTTTGTAATTAAACCATTCAGATGTCATCCCTATACTCCCTGCTCAGTAGTGCCAGTAATATTCGTTAAAGGAACATTTCAGCATTTCTGCAAATATGCTTATTTGCTTATTTAAGTGTGAGATGAAAAGGTCGATGTCAATCGCAGGTCTGTGTGTTAAGTACAGAGCTGGAGTCAGTATGTAAGGGGTTCGCAGCGCTGACCCAAGAATTGTATTTTCACCGTCATTGGGATATGAACATGCGCAATGAACACATCACAAAAGCTGAAATGGGATGAATAAGGAAAATCCTTTTATTTAGGGATAGGTACTGGAACCTGTCTAAGACTGTAGTATTTATCATCACGCTGCAGCCTCTCCCCTGCTCTGTATCAGGCCTGAGCTCCCCCACACACACACACACACACACACACACACACAGTGAAAACAATACCCATGTTGCTGTTGCGGCTGGTAACAAGACTTTGGGAAGCGACCCACAAGCACTGTTGTTTGCCAAGATAAAGCTCCCCTTGGTTGTAATGCTTCACAAACATAATGAGGCTTATGCGATAGGATTTTAAAAATGCACGTCATAGAATCATAGCTACATACAGTGAGGAAAATAAGTATTTGAACACCCTGTTATTTTGCAAGTTCTCCCACTTGGAAATCATGGAGGGGTCTGAAATTGTCATCGTAGGTGCATGTCCACTGTGAGAGACATAATCTAAAAAAAAAAAAGAAAATCCAGAAACCACAATGTATGATTTTTTAACTATTTATTTGTATGATACAGCTGCAAATAAGTATTTGAACACCTGAGAAAATCAATGTTAATATTTGGTACAGTAGCCTTTGTTTGCAAGTACAGAGGTCAAACGTTTCCTGTAGTTTTTCACCAGGTTTGCACACGCTACAGGAGGGATTTTGGCCCACTCCTCCACACAGATCTTCTCTAGATCAGTCAGGTTTCTGGGCTGTCGCTGAGAAACACAGAGTTTCTCTATTGGGTTTAGGTCTGGAGACTGGCTAGGCCACGCCAGAACCTTGATATGCTTCTTACAGAGCCATTCCTTGGTTATCCTGGCTGTGTGCTTTGGGTCATTGTCATGTTGGAAGACCCAGCCTCGACCCTTCTTCAATGCTCTAACTGAGGGAAGGAGGTTGTTCCCCAAAATCTCGCAATACATGGCCCCGGTCATCCTCTCCTTAATACAGTGCGGTCGCCCTGTCCCATGTGCAGAAAAACACCCCCAAAGCATGATGCTACCACCCCCATGCTTCACAGTAGGGATGGTGTTTTCGGGATGGTACTCATCATTCTTCTTCCTCCAAACACGGTTAGTGGAATTATGACCAAAAAGTTCTATTTTGGTCTCTTCTGACCACATGACTTTCTCTCATGACTCCTCTGGATCATCCAAATGGTCATTGGCAAACTTAAGACGGGCCTTGACATGTGCTGGTTTAAGCAGGGGAACCTTCCGTGCCATGCATGATTTCAAACCATGACGTCTTAGTGTATTACCAACAGTAACCTTGGAAACGGTGGTCCCAGCTCTTTTCAGGTCATTGACCAGCTCCTCCTGTGTAGTTCTGGGCTGATTTCTCACCTGTCTTAGGATCATTGAGACCCCACGAGGTGAGATCTTGCATGGAGCCCCAGTCCGAGGGAGATTGACAGTCATGTTTAGCTTCTTCCATTTTCTAATGATTGCTCTAACACTGGACACTTCTTTCACCAAGCTGCTTGGCAATTTCCCCGTAGCCCTTTCCAGCCTTGTGGAGGTGTACAATTTTGTCTCTAGTGTCTTTGGACAGCTCTTTGGTCTTGGTCATGTTAGTAGTTGGATTCTTACTGATTGTATGGGGTGGACAGGCGTCATTATGCAGCTAACAACCTCAAACAGGTGCATCTAATTTAGGATAATAAATGGAATGGAGGTGGACATTTTAAAGGCAGACTAACCGGTCTTTGAGGGTCAGAATTCTAGCTTATAGACAGGTGTTCAAATACTTATTTGCAGCTGTATCATACAAATAAATAGTTAAAAAAATCATATATTGTTTTGTCTGGATTTTATTTTTTTTGGATCATTTCTCTCACAGTGGACATGCACCTACGATGACAATTTCAGAGCCCTCCATGATTTCCAAGTGGGAGAACTTGCAAAATAGCAGGGTGTTCAAATACTTATTTTCCTCACTGTAACTACACAGTAGCTAGCTCTAACAATATGTCTTGGTAAACACATTGTTAAAAATGTCAGTAAATAGTTAACTTAATCTAATTGCCAAGTTAGATGAAGGTTTGGCATTACAGTTAAGACTCTACTTAATAGATTAGGGATGCTATGAAAGTGGAAAGCCCTCCACTGAAAAGTTGTATATTGCAGTAATTGTAATGGGATTTGCTCCTCTTTTTCCTGAATTAATGTTTTTCTTGATTAAGCTACTTATATGTATTGGGTTTTGGTGGCAGATTCCCTGGATTCTTTGGGCATTGTTTTCATGATTGAGAAATTATTAAGCCATTTTAGCCTTTGATTTTGATTGGTAACAAGACAAATATACTTGACTCATAATGTAAATGTATGATTTTCATTCAAAAATTCACTTTTGGCTAAAGCCTTGAGCCTGTCATTACTTTATCAAGTAGCTTTGTCACAGATTAAATCGTTAATGACCATTATCAAGAAGAACTCAAATATGTCATGAGTTCAGACTACAGTGCAGAGTGCCATAAATCTGAGCGACAACTTCGCTGTCTGGTCCAACTGGGAATATTTTTAGCCTTAGTGCACAACTTTTAGCACAGTTACTTGGTTTTTTTCTAATATGCCTCACACATATGGAAGATAAAAGAATATACTGAATACATGTAATTATAAACATTAAGTGAAAGGATAGATCATTATCTAGATTTAAAAAAAAAACCGAAATGCTTGCTGTGGAGGATTTTTCCTTGGTCAATGGAAGTGAGGTTGCACCTTTTTTGTCGCTTCCTAACTACCATTAAGCACTTGAAAAAAAGTATTTACCATCTGTTCTTACACAGATATCCCAATGGTTTAACATGTCAGAGTTAGCATTTAATGCACATCATTCAGAAGATATTTTTATACCTCCTGATTCTGCCCATCTGAAGGATGCACAAAAGCGCTGTTATTTTTGAAATGTTCAAACTTGCACATCACATATCAAGAAGAGATGCATCCTTTACCAAGAAATATCAGGGAGCTATTCACAAACATTTGAGGCAAATGTGCAATATTGCCACAGACGTGTGTTTAAACTGACTTACCACCTCATGTATCTGCAAGCAGCATCCACAAATGTAATAACCTTTTGTTTCCAATACCGCACGCATTTCTCGAGCAATATATTTGGACTTTTGAAATCCCAAGGGGAACAGGTGGTGTCGAATGTGTTTCTTCAGACAGCATGAAATGTCCTTCACTTGTGGGCCCTCTTAGTGTGGACTGTACAGCCGAACCACTGCCAACTGCCAATTTGGTTTCACAAAGAATGTGTTCACTGCTTTTCTCCCGCCATAACTTTCCATCCTGAAGAAGCATTTCAACAATTTTTCAAAGTGAGGTGGCAGAATGTTCCCCCTTCTCCCCTCCATAACATCTGGTTCGTCCATTACTGTTTTTAGAGTGGTTTACAAGCATGTGCAGATTTTTAGTCCCTGGCCTGCAGTACGGGAAGTGTGTGTGTGTGTGTGTGTGTGTGTGTGTGTGTGTGTGTGTGTGTGTGTGTGTGTGTGTGTGTGTATATAAACGTGCATAAAAGTGCATGTGTCTGTCTGCATGTGTAGTCTATACAAACCTTTTCCATTCATCTATGATTGTTCTTTTTATAGGGGACATACCATGAAAAACTCACTTTTTTAAGAACAGATTTCAGATTTGGTTCCCCTTCCTATGTCACATGCAGGCTCATTATAATACACCACCCCTCCATCTAAGTATCACCATCCATGGCTTGAAAACTACCTTTGCAAAGGTGCGTCATATTTTCTCACATGCCAATCAGAGGGTTTGAAAGAGACAGGCGCTAAAATTGAGTGTTTCAGATGGAGGATGAATACAGGCATATTGAGACAGACACTATGAGGAAAAAAATTTGTTTTTTGAACATTAAAGCATGTAAACATGTTCTAGCAGAAACCCAAAATACAAGTATCAACCTAAAAATGAGCATAACATGTCTCTCCCTTTACGTATAATCTAGTTCACCACTGGAGTGATTTAGACCGAACCTGGAGGGGCGATGCATCGTTTAATTTCCACCGTTTAAAGATAAGCTAATTGTTAATTCTGTGAGTTGGCCAAACTACATAATAAAATCCATTGCTGAATGCACTAACACAGCACATGAATCATACATACCAAAGAAGATTTCCCAGGGAAGGAAACATCACAAAGTATTGGCATTTGAGAAGGTGGAGCATTTGTTGTGAGTAGATCTATTAGCTTCTGAATTTATTCAATCTGAAATGCCTCCCAAGTTTATCTTCTATTGACTTAGGTAAAATGTGGGCGGATATGAAGAAAAGATAGTGTGAATTAAGACCTTGATTTATTTGGACAAAAATTCAAGGAAAAACACCAGATAGAGGTTTACTGTGACTTTTTAAATCACAAGGGGAACAGGTTGTGTCGAATGTGTTTCTTCTGACAGCATGAGGTTTTCTGTGACTACCAAAAAATGTCTGTATTCCTCCTTGTAGGAATAATAATAATACGTTTATTTGCTATAGCATCTTTTACAGACAGTCTCACATGATAAACATTTGTAAAAAATACAGTAAGATCCAACAGAAAATAAGCAAAGAAAAAATAACTGCAAGACCAATGAAAATCATTTCAAAGATTAAAACCTAAAACCCAAAGTTTACAAACATGAGTCAAAAGCGAATTTAAAGAGGTGATAGAATGATTATATAGGGTATTTCACACTGTACCTTAAGGTCTCCTAATAGGGTATGTAATATTGGTTGGGCTGAAAATGGCCTGGGTGCTATTCTATGGGCCCTAATGCTACCCTGTGGAATGGCCCTATTTGGAACGAGAGCTTTTCTTCCAAATATGGTATGCTCATGAATATTTAGATGAGCGCTGATTGGTTGTGACGCACGTCTCATATTTCAGACACTGCAATATTATACATTGTTCCTCTGCTATTTCATTAGTAAATTAACTTCGGAGACTTTTTTATGCAGGAAATCAACTATGTAAAGCTCAAATATGGGCCGTTTTACAAAAATTGATGGCTAATTGCAAATTTGGTAAGATGGTGTCGGACTTCAGGAGCCCCTCCCAGTCTGATGAGACAGCGGCAGCCCGCGGCGCTCCATACCCAGGGCAAAGTCACCGTTTCTGGTTTACTCTACTACCGGCTCCAACATCCACTCTGACTTAAAGGTGCTGTGGGTAGGATTGTGAAGATCCAGGACTTAGCCAAAAAATTTGAACATGGACAACTTTTCAGTCCCCCCCCCCCATCCTAAGCCCTTCCCCCCACAAGGGAGAATGAATGCGTGTGCATGAGCAGTGATTGACATGCAGTTAGACATATATAACTTTTTGTACTGTACTTAAGTACAAATGTTGAGATACTTGTACTTTACTTGAGTCTTTTCTCTTCATGCCACTTTCTACTTCTACTCTGCTACAGAGAAATATTGTACTTTTTACTGCACTACATTCATCTGACAAAACACCTGTAGTTTATAAAATCTGATGTTTTATTATAAATGAAACTAGCCGACAATATAACGGCCTACAAGTCCAGCTGAAATGATTAGACCATTAAACACACAACTGTTTAGATCCTTTCCAGTTTCTAAAATGGGAGGATTTTTCTGCATTGAGTACTAATTTTAATACCTTAAGTCCATTTTCTTGATGATACATGCATACTTTTACTTAAGTAACATTTTCAATGCAAGACTTTCACTTGTAACAGCTTATTTTTTTGTACTTCTTCTTAAGGATCTGAATTATTCTTTCACCACTGCCTATACGGCTCATTTGTAGTCTACATTAATCTTCCTGAACATACTGTTCAGCAGCTATATCTGTTTCAGGTTTCACATCTCTGTGGCTAATGATACAGAATAGATCAGCTCAGAAACTAAATGAGTACCTAGTGCCGCCCGTCATTTAAATAGCAAATGCACCTGCGCCCATCTGTGCGCCCACGGGTGTGCTGGTCTTACAGGGAGGTGTGTTCAGGTGAATTCTGGGCGTATTACTATCTTGAGGCAGCGAGAAGTGATCGCACCATTGACCAACAAAAACCTGGTCTAAAGTCAATTACGCAGCATTTCATTGTTATTTTAACAGCAAATTAGTAAAACGTGCCTGGGCTCGTGCACAGCGCACGTGCACAGCGCACGTGCACAGCGCACGTGCACAGCGCACGCACACTATGCTTGTTACATACACAGCAGCACACAAAGATGCAAAAGATCAAAAAAACACAAGTTGAAATAGTGTTATGATCTGCTCGCACGCTTTCACTTCACGCACGAGCAGATCAGTTTCTTCTCCTGAAAATCTCTCCTTCCTGCTTGCAAATCCGCCATCATAATAGCAACGCGCCAAGGTCCAAGCGCGCCTGGCTTTTAAAGGGAATGGGAGATGACACTCTGGTTTATTGCATGTTACGCCCAAAACACACCTATGATTAATTAAGTCACTAAGTACAACCTTTTTGAATGCGCCCGGACCGGTGGAATGAAACCGAAAAAGTTGATTTATTCATACCAATAGTACAGCACGGCAGCAGTGAATACATGACCTTTGTGAGTGTACTGTATAGCTCTGTAGGGACAAGAGGAACATCAGCAGTAGGCACCTTCCTGCTTTCACCCTGTTTCTCAGGATACTGCATGGCATGTCTATTTTAATTAGCTTGTGTAGATTCAGCAAAAAAAAAGGCCAGTTCATGACCTATTGGGTTTTTCCTGACGTACAGTTTGGAGGCAAATTGATTTCAGTGTGACATGTTCCTTTTTTTTTTTTTTCTTTCAAATGAATGTTAATGCACTTTGCCTCCCGTTAACGAACTGCTCAAGACAGAGTTTACGAGGAGAGCACGTACTGTGGGGCTTCAGTGTGAGTCTATAGATTGCTCCCCAGGTGACATTATATTTTACTTGTAAACAGGAGCAGGCATAAAAAGAATCATTATCAGGCTATAAATAAACTAGCTTCAATCTTAAAAAAAAAAAGACCACAATGCATGTCTCACATATTTCACTGTTTTCATACTATGTGCAGTGTGAATTTTATGTTTATATTTGAATAATACATTATTCTAAAAATAAAAAACTGCATTCAGTGAATTCAATGAATGAGACATAAAACAAGTACTGTACTGTGTAGATTTTGAGACTTGCTGACTCTGTGATGTATACATGACCTCCCACTCTCACCACAGAGGAATGATAAACATGCGTACAGAAGAGGTCATGTCAAACTGTCTTCATGAAGACTGGGTAAATAGAGTGGAGTATCCTAGCATGCTATTTCATTTTCCCCACTCTAATACATGAATGATCAATATAAACCAAACATGTCTGTAGCTAGTATCTGGCTATCTGGTATAGCTTTTTGTCCACTAAATATTTAAGATCCAGCTTGATTGGATATGCTGGTCTCAGCCCAATGTCTTAATGTAGAAACTTTTTATTGACTGTGACTTTTTATTTGAATGTTGGCATGTTTACATCAGCATTTTCTGTCCCAAAACACCATAGAAGTACAGCCTCACAGAGCTGATTGACTACTGACTACTCTATGTTTGTGTTGCATGTGATTGGCAGTTACTTACAAATCCTGCCTTTTATGTTTGAATGTGAAAATGTTTGACAGAATGATTTGATAAAAAGCTTTTTACCCCATTTACAAGACCATTTACCCCAGGGATTACAGTGCTTGTTTTTATGCCTCCTTCATCAAATTTGGCAGAAACCACTTGGACTAAATGAATGAACTGATTAGATTGTTTAGGTCAAAGGTTACAGGGCAATCATCCCATTCTAGTGAATGTGCTATGATATCTCAGGAATGCCTTAAGGGAAATTGCTTCAAGTTTGGCACACATGCCCATTTGGACTTAAAGATGAACTAATTTGATTATGAAGATCACTGTGACCTCACAAAACATGTTTCTGGCCATAACTCAAGACATTGATTGGGTAATTGTGACCAAATTTCACATTTGGTTGGATAATGAGTTGATGAAACTAATCTTGGATGCCCACCTTAAAACTGTGGTGAGTGTATAGCTCTGCTGTGCTGCTGGGTTGAAGATGTGTGTGAAGCATCCATGTTTCACCAGAAAATACAATTAATACCTCTTTTATTAAATTGCTTCAAAGTCTTCACTACATATGTGAGTCTGGACAGAGATGGATGTAAACTGCAACTTGACTAGTTTGCAGAGCCATACAACCGTGAGGCCAATTCTAGTTTTGACAAAAATATATAGCCTGTGTTGACATTGATTCATGGAAGAAGACAGTGCTTCTGAAGTCTGGATTCATAAACTTGAACTGCTGATTTAGAGTCATTTTATACCTGCTTTATTAGTCTACAAATCAGGGGCAGGTTGTATATAAATCATTTCAACTCAATATTTGCTTGTGTTAATGTAGTTGAGATTGTTCAATGTACAGCAGCAGTGGATGGAAATGATTGCTTTCGCTCTTGGCTAATAGTCATCCTCATTTTTGGTGCAGTGAGTGGTGCAGGGACGTTCACTAAGCCATGCCTAGTGAAAACACATCGCAGGTACCACACATTGCTGCTTTTCAGTACCGCTTAGATGGAGCACAAATCATGAAGAGGCTGCAAATCTCAAAGAAAATCCACTGAGATGCTTCTTATTGAGATGCACATTCCTGCTTCTCCACCCACTCTCCACACACACACACACACACACACACACACACATACACATATATACACACACACACACACACACACACACACACACACACACACACACACACACACACACACACACACACACACACACACACACATCCCAAGCAATGAGTGAAATAATTGGAGTCTGAACTTGTTTAAGACGGTAAACATTTGCGCTGAATAAGTTGGTAGCAAGATGACCGTGCTTTAAATCTTCTCTGTATTTATTTGTCATATTGTCCAACTTGATTCTTTCCTTGAATATTGCGCTGCTGAACGTGAAATATGAAAACAATATGATTCTGTAGCCTAGTTAGCCTACTAAACAAAGTCTAAAAAGATGACTCTTTGGCATTGTTTCCACTGTTGACCTAGATGCGTTTGAGTTGCTGTTGCTGCTGTATAGAACATGCACTTGTAATGGCAACCACATTTAGATATAAATGCATATACACAGACAAATTAGCACAACAAGGTGCTACTATATCATCAACAATAGCTTACATTTTCCCACATTATCTGTATAATGGAGTTTTGTTTTTTTTCTTTTACTTTTTAGCCAGTTTTATCCTGGGCCCCATTTTCCCGGAAAGGGTCTGGGCCAGCCACTTCCCTTACCCCACCACAGCTGTTAATACAAGACGCAAACATGAAATGATACAGGCCAGTGCAAAGAAAAACCCTAGAAAAATAAAGAACAGAACAGCCCAAATCCTGGGACCCTCCCTGTTTTAATGCTCTCTCAGGCAGAAAACCAAAGTTCTGCTGGCCAGCAAAAACACACCACCACCCAAGGCCCTGACCAAGCGAAATATCTAACCAGATACCATTTCAAGAACAAGGAATGCCTTCCACTGATTTGAATGACTTTAGAAAATTGTCTTTTTTTTAATTATTTTTTTTTACTTTATACAGATTTTTTTACACAATCACATTCCACGATGCTACTTTCTCTCCGAGTCGCTACATGCCACACGCGCACACTTTGACAGCAGCTCTTTGAAGTCCATGTGCAAAATATACAGCACACTTGGCACTCCTTTTTATCCTTTCTTGATGAAATGTCACCTTTTATCCCGAGTGTGTTTTTCTGTGTGGTGTGTCTTTGTTGAAAATGCACATACACTCTTTAAAAGTTCTTTTTGCCTCTTTAAAAAGGGGCCAGTTGCCCTTCCTTAAGTAGTTTTGTTGAGACACTCAAAAGGCTGTGAAGGATGCAGTGTAAGACAGAGGGTTTACTGATTAGACCTCAAGGAGACAACATTTGCATAAGGTTTAAGATGTGGAGATAATAAAATAAAGTCAACCCCCACCGCACAGCTCTCTGCCTGTGCTCTCTGTAAGCAGAGTAATTGGGGCTTCGCTTTCAGGTATTTGTCAGCTCCAAACTTGTGCTTTTTATGACCTCCCCCTGCCCTCTGCTCTTCACTTTGAGGATTTCCCAGACAAATTCATCTCTAGGTGATAAAAAGGACAATGGAGTGTGACATTTTCAAGTGGAATAACCCATTTCAAGCTGCTGGCATACACACATGTGAGCCTTGACTGTTTCTGGAGTGCAGTTGAAAAAAAAAGCAAAGGGTATTATTAAGTTGACATAATCTCACAGGGAGGCTTTTAAGGCTTTGTGTTGGAGACTTTTACTCCATAATATTTTGGCCATACTGCTGTT